>NW_027646259.1:0-204000 GCF_951394435.1 Stenella coeruleoalba
GGTTAGGGGACGGGGACGGTTTAGGGTCCAGGTGAGGGTACGGCAACGCTTTACGGGGAGCGTGCGTGTGAGGGCGCGGGTTAGTGTTAGCGTACGGGTTAGGATTAGGGGACGTGAGAGGGTCAGGCTTCGGGGAAGTGTTAGAGTTTGGGTTCGGGCTAGTGTTAGGGTTAGGGGACGGGGACGGTTTAGGGTCCAGGTGAGGGTACGGCAACGTTTTAGGGGGAGCGTGCGTGTGAGGGCGCGGGTTAGTGTTAGCGTACGGGTTAGGATTAGGGGACGGGTGAGGGTCAGGCTTCGGGGAAGGGTTAGGGTTAGGGTACGGGCTAGGGTTAGGGTTAGGGGACAGGGACGGTTTAGGGTCCAGGTGAGGGTACGGCAACGCTTTAGGGGGAGCGTGCGTGTGAGGGCGCGGGGTAGTGTTAGCGTACGGGTTAGAATTATGGGACGGGTGAGGGTCAGGCTTCGAGGAATTTTTAGGGTTAGGGTTCGGGCTAGGGTTAGGGTAAGGGGACGGGGACTGTTTAGGGTCCAGGTGAGGGTACGGCAACGCTTTAGGGGGAGCGTGCGTGTGAGGGCGCGGGTTAGTGTTAGCGTACGGGTTAGGATTAGGGGACGAGTGAGGGTCAGGCTTCGGGGAAGTGTTAGGGTTAGGGTTCGGTCTAGGGTTACGTTTAGGGGATGGGGATGCTTTAGGGTCCATGTGAGGGTACGGCAACGCTTTAGGGGGAGCGTGCGTGTGAGGGCGCGGGGTAGTGTTAGCGTACGGGTTACGATTATGGGACGGGTGAGGGTCAGGCTTCGGGGAAGGGTTAGGGTTAGGGTTCGGGCTAGGGTAAGGGTTAGGGGACGAGGATGGTTTAGGGTCCAGGTGAGGGTACGGCAACGCTTTAGGGGGAGAGTGCGTGTGAGAGCGCGGGTTAGTGTTATTTACGGCTTAGGATTAGGCGACGGATGCGGGTCAGGCTTCTGGGAAGGGTTAGGGTTATGGTTCCGGCTAGGGTTAGGGTTAGGGGACGGGGACGGTTTAGTGTCCAGGTGAGGGTACGGCGACGCTTTAGGGGGAGCGTGCGTGTCAGGGCGAGGGTTAGTGTTAGCGTACGGGTTAGGATTAGGGGACGTGAGAGGGTCAGGCTTCGGGGAAGTGTTAGGGTTAGGGTTCGGGCTAGTGTTAGGGTTAGGGGACGGGGACGGTTTAGGGTCCAGGTGAGGGTACGGCAACGCTTTAGGGGGAGCATGCGTGTGAGGGCGCGGGTTAGTGTTAGCGTACGGGTTAGGATTAGGGGACGGGTGAGGGTCAGGCTTCGGTGAAGGGTTAGGGTTAGGGTACGGGCTAGGGTTAGGCTTAGGGGACGGGGACGGTTTAGGGTCCAGGTGAGGGTACGGCAACGCTTTAGGGGGAGCGTGCGTGTGAGGGCGCGGGTTAGTGTTAGCGTACGGGTTAGGATTAGGGGACGGGCGAGGGTCAGGCTTCGGGGAAGTGTTAGGGTTAGGGTTCGGGCTAGGGTTAGGGTTAGGGGACGGGGATGGTTTAGGGTCCAGGTGAGTGTACGGCAACGCTTTAGGGGGAGCCTGCGTGTGAGGGCGCGGGTTAGTGTTAGCGTACGGGTTAGGATTAGGGGACGGGTTAGGGTCAGGCTTCGGGGAAGGGTTAGGGTTAGGGTACGGGCTAGGGTTAGGGTTAGGGGACGGGGACGGTTTAGGGTCCAGGTGAGGGTACGGCAACGCTTTAGGGGGAGCGTGCGTGTGAGGGCGCGGGGTAGTGTTAGCGTACGGGTTAGAATTATGGGACGGGTGAGGGTCAGGCTTCGAGGAATTTTTAGGGTTAGGGTTCGGGCTAGGGTTAGGGTAAGGGAACGGGGACGGTTTAGGGTCCAGGTGAGGGTACGGCAACGCTTTAGGGGGAGCGTGCGTGTGAGGGCGCGGGTTAGTGTTAGCGTACCGGTTAGGATTAGGGGACGAGTGAGGGTCAGGCTTCGGGGAAGTGTTAGGGTTAGGGTTCGGGCTAGGGTTACGTTTAGGGGATGGGGATGCTTTAGGGTCCATGTGAGGGTACGGCAATGCTTTAGGGTGAGCGTGCGTGTGAGAGCGCGCGGTAGTGTTAGCGTACGGGTTAGGATTATGGGACGGGTGAGGGTCAGGCTTCGGGGAAGGGTTAGGGTTAGGGTTCGGGCTAGGGTTAGGGTAAGGGGACGGGGACGGTTTAGGGTCCAGGTGAGGGTATGGCAACACTTTAGGGGGAGCGTGCGTGTGAGGGCACGGGTTAGTGTTAGCGTACTGGTTAGGATTAGGGGACGGGTGAGGGTCAGGCTTCGGGGAAGGGTTAGGGTTAGGGTTCGGGCTAGGGTTAGTGTTAGGGGACGAGGATGGTTTAGGGTCCAGGTGAGGGTACGGCAACGCTTTAGGGGGAGAGTGCGTGTGAGAGCGCGGGTTAGTGTTATTTATGGCTTAGGATTAGGCGACGTGTGCGGGTCAGGCTTCTGGGAAGGGTTAGGTTTATGGTTCAGGCTAGGGTTAGGGTTAGGGGACGGGGACGGTTTAGTGTCCAGGTGAGGGTACGGCGACGCTTTAGGGGGAGCGTGTGTGTGAGGGCGCGGGTTAGTGTTAGTGTACGGGTTAGGATTAAGGGACGGGTGAGGGTCAGGCTTCGGGGAAGGGTTAGGGTTAGGGTTCGGGCTAGGGTTAGGCTTAGGGGACGGGGACGGTTTAGGGTACAGGTGAGGGTACGGCAACGCTTTAGGGGGAGTGTGCGTGTGAGGGCGCGGGTTAGTGTTAGCGTACGGGTTAGGATTAGGGGACGGGCGAGGGTCAGGCTTCGGGGAAGTGTTAGGGTTAGGGTTCGGGCTAGGGATAGGGTTAGGGGACGGGGACGGTTTAGGGTCAGGGTGAGGGTACGGCAACGCTTTACGGGGAGCGTGCGTGTGAGGGCGCGGGTTAGTGTTAGCGTACGGGTTAGGATTAGGGGACGTGAGAGGGTCAGGCTTCGGGGAAGGGTTAGGGTTAGGTTTCGGGCTAGGGTTAGGGTTCGGGGACGGGGACGGTTTAGGGTCCAGGTGAGGGTACGGCAACGCTTTAGGGGGAGCGTGCGTGTGAGGGCGCGGGTTAGTGTTAGCGTACGGGTTAGGATTAGGGGACGGGTGAGGGTCAGGCTTCGGGGAAGGGTTAGGGTTAGGGTTCGGGCTAGGGTTAGGGTTAGGGGACGGGGACGGTTTAGGGTCCAGGTGAGTGTACGGCAACGCTTTAGGGGGAGCGTGCGTGTGAGGGCGCGGGTTAGTTTTAGCGTACGGGTTAGGATTATGGGACGGGTGAGGGTCAGGCTTCGGGGAAGGGTTAGGGTTAGGGTTCGGGCTAGGGTTAGGGTTAGGGGACGGGGACGGTTTAGGGTCCAGGTGAGGGTACGGCAACGCTTTAGGGGGAGCGTGCATGTGAGGGCGCGGGTCAGTGTTAGCGTACGGGTTAGGATTAGGGGACGGGTGAGGGTCAGGCTTCGGGGATGGGTATGGATTAGGGTTCGGGCTAGGGTTAGGTTTAGGGGACGGGGACGATTTCGGCTCCAGGTGAGGGTACGGCAACGCTTTAGGGGGAGCGTGCGTGTGAAGGCGCGCGTTAGTGTTAGCGTACGGCTTAGGATTAGGGGACGGGTGAGTGTCAGGCTTCGGGGAAGGGTAAGGCTTAGGTTTCGGGCTAGGGTTAGGGTTAGGGGACAGGGACGGTTTAGGGTCCAGGTGAGGGTATGGCAACGCTTTAGGGGGAGCGTGCGTGTGAGGGCGCGGGTTAGTGTTAGCGTACGGGTTAGGATTATGTGACGGGTGAGGGTGAGGCTTCGGGGAAGGGTTAGGGTTAGGGTTCGGGCTAGGGTTAGGTTTAGGGGACGGGGCGGTTTAGGGTCCAGGTGAGGTTACGGCAACGCTTTAGGAGGAGCGTGCGTGTGAGGGCGTGGGTTAGTGTTAGCGTACGGGTTAGGATTAGGGGATGGGTGAGGGTCAGGCTTCGGGGAAGGGTTAGGGTTAGGGTTCGGGCTAGGGTTAGGCTTAGGGGACGGGGACGGTTTAGGGTCCAGGTGAGGGTACGGCAACGCTTTAGGGGGAGCGTGCGTGTGAGGGCGCGGGTTAGTGTTAGCGTACGGGTTAGGATTAGGGGACGGGCGAGGGTCAGGCTTCGGGGAAGTGTTAGGGTTAGGGTTCGGGCTAGGGATAGGGTTAGGGGACGGGGACGGTTTAGGGTCCAGGTGAGGGTACGGCAACGCTTTACGGGGAGCGTGCGTGTGAGGGCGCGGGTTAGTGTTAGCGTACGGGTTAGGATTAGGGGACGGGCGAGGGTCAGGCTTCGGGGAAGTGTTAGGGTTAGGGTTCGGGCTAGGGTTAGGGTTAGGGGACGGGGACGGTTTAGGGTCCAGGTGAGTGTACGGCAACGCTTTAGGGGGAGCCTGCGTGTGAGGGCGCGGGTTAGTGTTAGCGTACGGGTTAGGATTAGGGGACGGGTTAGGGTCAGGCTTCGGGGAAGGGTTAGGGTTAGGGTACGGGCTAGGGTTAGGGTTAGGGGACGGGGACGGTTTAGGGTCCAGGTGAGGGTACGGCAACGCTTTAGGGGGAGCGTGCGTGTGAGGGCGCGGGGTAGTGTTAGCGTACGGGTTAGAATTATGGGACGGGTGAGGGTCAGGCTTCGAGGAATTTTTAGGGTTAGGGTTCGGGCTAGGGTTAGGGTAAGGGGACGGGGACGGTTTAGGGTCCAGGTGAGGGTACGGCAACGCTTTAGGGGGAGCGTGCGTGTGAGGGCACGGGTTAGTGTTAGCCTACGGGTTAGGATTAGGGGACGAGTGAGGGTCAGGCTTCGGGGAAGTGTTAGGGTTAGGGTTCGGGCTAGGGTTACGTTTAGGGGATGGGGATGCTTTAGGGTCCATGTGAGGGTACGGCAATGCTTTAGGGTGAGCGTGCGTGTGAGAGCGCGCGGTAGTGTTAGCGTACGGGTTAGGATTATGGGACGGGTGAGGGTCAGGCTTCGGGGAAGGGTTAGGGTTAGGGTTCGGGCTAGGGTTAGGGTAAGGGGACGGGGACGGTTTAGGGTCCAGGTGAGGGTACGGCAACACTTTAGGGGGAGCGTGCGTGTGAGGGCACGGGTTAGTGTTAGCGTACTGGTTAGGATTAGGGGACGGGTGAGGGTCAGGCTTCGGGGAAGGGTTAGGGTTAGGGTTCGGGCTAGGGTTAGTGTTAGGGGACGAGGATGGTTTAGGGTCCAGGTGAGGGTACGGCAACGCTTTAGGGGGAGAGTGCGTGTGAGAGCGCGGGTTAGTGTTATTTACGGCTTAGGATTAGGCGACGTGTGCGGGTCAGGCTTCTGGGAAGGGTTAGGTTTATGGTTCAGGCTAGGGTTAGGTTTAGGGGACGGGGACGGTTTAGTGTCCAGGTGAGGGTACGGCGACGCTTTAGGGGGAGCGTGTGTGTGAGGGCGCGGGTTAGTGTTAGTGTACGGGTTAGGATTAAGGGACGGGTGAGGGTCAGGCTTCGGGGAAGGGTTAGGGTTAGGGTTCGGGCTAGGGTTAGGCTTAGGGGACGGGGACGGTTTAGGGTACAGGTGAGGGTACGGCAACGCTTTAGGGGGAGTGTGCGTGTGAGGGCGCGGGTTAGTGTTAGCGTACGGGTTAGGATTAGGGGACGGGCGAGGGTCAGGCTTCGGGGAAGTGTTAGGGTTAGGGTTCGGGCTAGGGATAGGGTTAGGGGACGGGGACGGTTTAGGGTCAGGGTGAGGGTACGGCAACGCTTTACGGGGAGCGTGCGTGTGAGGGCGCGGGTTAGTGTTAGCGTACGGGTTAGGATTAGGGGACGTGAGAGGGTCAGGCTTCGGGGAAGGGTTAGGGTTAGGTTTCGGGCTAGGGTTAGGGTTCGGGGACGGGGACGGTTTAGGGTCCAGGTGAGGGTACGGCAACGCTTTAGGGGGAGCGTGCGTGTGAGGGCGCGGGTTAGTGTTAGCGTACGGGTTAGGATTAGGGGACGGGTGAGGGTCAGGCTTCGGGGAAGGGTTAGGGTTAGGGTTCGGGCTAGGGTTAGGGTTAGGGGACGGGGACGGTTTAGGGTCCAGGTGAGTGTACGGCAACGCTTTAGGGGGAGCGTGCGTGTGAGGGCGCGGGTTAGTTTTAGCGTACGGGTTAGGATTATGGGACGGGTGAGGGTCAGGCTTCGGGGAAGGGTTAGGGTTAGGGTTCGGGCTAGGGTTAGGGTTAGGGGACGGGGACGGTTTAGGGTCCAGGTGAGGGTACGGCAACGCTTTAGGGGGAGCGTGCGTGTGAGGGCGCGGGTTAGTGTTAGCGTACGGGTTAGGATTAGGGGACGGGTGAGGGTCAGGCTTCGGGGATGGGTATGGATTAGGGTTCGGGCTAGGGTTAGGTTTAGGGGACGGGGACGATTTCGGCTCCAGGTGAGGGTACGGCAACGCTTTAGGGGGAGCGTGCGTGTGAGGGCGCGCGTTAGTGTTAGCGTACGGCTTAGGATTAGGGGACGGGTGAGTGTCAGGCTTCGGGGAAGGGTAAGGCTTAGGTTTCGGGCTAGGGTTAGGGTTAGGGGACAGGGACGGTTTAGGGTCCAGGTGAGGGTACGGCAACGCTTTAGGGGGAGCGTGCGTGTGAGGGCGCGGGTTAGTGTTAGCGTACGGGTTAGGATTATGTGACGGGTGAGGGTGAGGCTTCGGGGAAGGGTTAGGGTTAGGGTTCGGGCTAGGGTTAGGTTTAGGGGACGGGGCGGTTTAGGGTCCAGGTGAGGGTACGGCAACGCTTTAGGAGGAGCGTGCGTGTGAGGGCGTGGGTTAGTGTTAGCGTACGGGTTAGGATTAGGGGATGGGTGAGGGTCAGGCTTCGGGGAAGGGTTAGGGTTAGGGTTCGGGCTAGGGTTAGGGTTAGGGAACGGGGACGGTTTCGGGTCCAGGTGAGGGTACGGCAACGCTTTAGGGGGAGCGTGCGTGTGAGGGCGTGGGTTAGTGTTAGCGTACGGGTTAGGATTAGGGGACGGGTGAGGGTCAGGCTTCGGGGAAGGGTTAGGGTTAGGGTTCGGTCTAGGGTTAGGGTTAGGGGACGGGGACGGTTTAGGGTCCAGGTGAGGGTACGGCAACGCTTTAGTGGGAGCGTGCGTGTGAGGGCTCGGGTTAGTGTTAGCGTACGGGTTAGGATTAGGGGACGGGTGAGGGTCAGGCTTCGGGGAAGGGTTAGGGTTAGGGTTCGGGCTAGGGTTAGGGTTAGGGGATGGGGACGGTTTAGGGTCCAGGTGAGAGTACGGCAACGCTTTAGGGGGAGCGTGCGTGTGAGGGCGCGGGTTAGTGTTAGCGTACGGGTTAGGATTAGGGGACGGGTGAGGGTCAGGCTTCGGGGAAGGGTTAGGGTTAGGTTTCGGGCTAGGGTTAGGGTTCGGGGACGGGGACGGTTTAGGGTCCAGGTGAGGGTACGGCAACCCTTTAGGGGGAGTGTGCGTGTGAGGGCGCAAGTTAGTGTTAGCGTACGGGTTAGGATTAGGGAACGGGTGAGGGTCAGGCTTCGGGGAAGGGTTAGGGTTAGGGTTCGGGCTAGGGTTAGGGTTAGGGGACGGGGACGGTTTCGGGTCCAGGTGAGGGCACGGCAACGCTTTAGGGGGAGCGTGCGTGTGAGGGCGCGGGTTAGTGTTCGCGTACGGGTTAGGATTAGGGGACGTGTGAGGGTCAGGCTTCGGGGAAGGGTTAGGGTTAGGGTTCGGTCTAGGGTTAGGGTTAGGGGACGGGGATGGTTTAGGGTCCAGGTGAGGGTACAGCAACGCTTTAGGGGGAGCGTGCGTGTGAGGGCGCGGGTTAGTGTTAGCGTACGGGTTAGGATTAGGGGACGGGTGAGGGTCAGGCTTCGGGGAAGGGTTAGGGTTAGGGTTCGGGCTAGGGTTAGGGTTAGGGGACGGGTACGGTTTAGGGTCCAGGTGAGGGTACGGCAACGTTTTAGGGGGAGCGTGCGTGTGAGGGCGCGGGTTAGTGTTAGCGTACGGGTTAGGATTAGGGGACGGGTGAGGGTCAGGCTTCGGGGAAGGGTTAGGGTTAGGGTTCGGGCTAGGGTTAGGGTTAGGGGACGGGGACGGTTTAGGGTCCAGGTGAGTGTACGGCAACGCTTTAGGGGGAGCCTGCGTGTGAGGGCGCGGGTTAGTGTTAGCGTACGGGTTAGGATTAGGGGACGGGTTAGGGTCAGGCTTCGGGGAAGGGTTAGGGTTAGGGTACGGGCTAGGGTTAGGGTTAGGGGACGGGGACGGTTTAGGGTCCAGGTGAGGGTACGGCAACGCTTTAGGGGGAGCGTGCGTGTGAGGGCGCGGGGTAGTGTTAGCGTACGGGTTAGAATTATGGGACGGGTGAGGGTCAGGCTTCGAGGAATTTTTAGGGTTAGGGTTCGGGCTAGGGTTAGGGTAAGGGGACGGGGACGGTTTAGGGTCCAGGTGAGGGTACGGCAACGCTTTAGGGGGAGCGTGCGTGTGAGGGCACGGGTTAGTGTTAGCCTACGGGTTAGGATTAGGGGACGAGTGAGGGTCAGGCTTCGGGGAAGTGTTAGGGTTAGGGTTCGGGCTAGGGTTACGTTTAGGGGATGGGGATGCTTTAGGGTCCATGTGAGGGTACGGCAATGCTTTAGGGTGAGCGTGCGTGTGAGAGCGCGCGGTAGTGTTAGCGTACGGGTTAAGATTATGGGACGGGTGAGGGTCAGGCTTCGGGGAAGGGTTAGGGTTAGGGTTCGGGCTAGGGTTAGGGTAAGGGGACGGGGACGGTTTAGGGTCCAGGTGAGGGTACGGCAACACTTTAGGGGGAGCGTGCCTGTGAGGGCACGGGTTAGTGTTAGCGTACTGGTTAGGATTAGGGGACGGGTGAGGGTCAGGCTTCGGGGAAGGGTTAGGGTTAGGGTTCGGGCTAGGGTTAGTGTTAGGGGACGAGGATGGTTTAGGGTCCAGGTGAGGGTACGGCAACGCTTTAGGGGGAGAGTGCGTGTGAGAGCGCGGGTTAGTGTTATTTACGGCTTAGGATTAGGCGACGTGTGCGGGTCAGGCTTCTGGGAAGGGTTAGGTTTATGGTTCAGGCTAGGGTTAGGGTTAGGGGACGGGGACGGTTTAGTGTCCAGGTGAGGGTACGGCGACGCTTTAGGGGGAGCGTGTGTGTGAGGGCGCGGGTTAGTGTTAGTGTACGGGTTAGGATTAAGGGACGGGTGAGGGTCAGGCTTCGGGGAAGGGTTAGGGTTAGGGTTCGGGCTAGGGTTAGGCTTAGGGGACGGGGACGGTTTAGGGTACAGGTGAGGGTACGGCAACGCTTTAGGGGGAGTGTGCGTGTGAGGGCGCGGGTTAGTGTTAGCGTACGGGTTAGGATTAGGGGACGGGCGAGGGTCAGGCTTCGGGGAAGTGTTAGGGTTAGGGTTCGGGCTAGGGATATGGTTAGGGGACGGGGACGGTTTAGGGTCAGGGTGAGGGTACGGCAACGCTTTACGGGGAGCGTGCGTGTGAGGGCGCGGGTTAGTGTTAGCGTACGGGTTAGGATTAGGGGACGTGAGAGGGTCAGGCTTCGGGGAAGGGTTAGGGTTAGGTTTCGGGCTAGGGTTAGGGTTCGGGGACGGGGACGGTTTAGGGTCCAGGTGAGGGTACGGCAACGCTTTAGGGGGAGCGTGCGTGTGAGGGCGCGGGTTAGTGTTAGCGTACGGGTTAGGATTAGGGAACGGGTGAGGGTCAGGCTTCGGGGAAGGGTTAGGGTTAGGGTTCGGGCTAGGGTTAGGGTTAGGGGACGGGGACGGTTTAGGGTCCAGGTGAGTGTACGGCAACGCTTTAGGGGGAGCGTGCGTGTGAGGGCGCGGGTTAGTTTTAGCGTACGGGTTAGGATTATGGGACGGGTGAGGGTCAGGCTTCGGGGAAGGGTTAGGGTTAGGGTTCGGGCTAGGGTTAGGGTTAGGGGACGGGGACGGTTTAGGGTCCAGGTGAGGGTACGGCAACGCTTTAGGGGGAGCGTGCGTGTGAGGGCGCGGGTTAGTGTTAGCGTACGGGTTAGGATTAGGGGACGGGTGAGGGTCAGGCTTCGGGGATGGGTATGGATTAGGGTTCGGGCTAGGGTTAGGTTTAGGGGACGGGGACGATTTCGGCTCCAGGTGAGGGTACGGCAACGCTTTAGGGGGAGCGTGCGTGTGAGGGCGCGCGTTAGTGTTAGCGTACGGGTTAGGATTAGGGGACGGGTGAGTGTCAGGCTTCGGGGAAGGGTAAGGCTTAGGTTTCGGGCTAGGGTTAGGGTTAGGGGACAGGGACGGTTTAGGGTCCAGGTGAGGGTACGGCAACGCTTTAGGGGGAGCGTGCGTGTGAGGGCGCGGGTTAGTGTTAGCGTACGGGTTAGGATTATGTGACGGGTGAGGGTGAGGCTTCGGGGAAGGGTTAGGGTTAGGGTTCGGGCTAGGGTTAGGTTTAGGGGACGGGGCGGTTTAGGGTCCAGGTGAGGGTACGGCAACGCTTTAGGAGGAGCGTGCGTGTGAGGGCGTGGGTTAGTGTTAGCGTACGGGTTAGGATTAGGGGATGGGTGAGGGTCAGGCTTCGGGGAAGGGTTAGGGTTAGGGTTCGGGCTAGGGTTAGGGTTAGGGAACGGGGACGGTTTCGGGTCCAGGTGAGGGTACGGCAACGCTTTAGGGGGAGCATGCGTGTGAGGGCGTGGGTTAGTGTTAGCGTACGGGTTAGGATTAGGGGACGGGTGAGGGTCAGGCTTCGGGGAAGGGTTAGGGTTAGGGTTCGGTCTAGGGTTAGGGTTAGGGGACGGGGACGGTTTAGGGTCCAGGTGAGGGTACGGCAACGCTTTAGTGGGAGCGTGCGTGTGAGGGCTCGGGTTAGTGTTAGCGTACGGGTTAGGATTAGGGGACGGGTGAGGGTCAGGCTTCGGGGAAGGGTTAGGGTTAGGGTTCGGGCTAGGGTTAGGGTTAGGGGATGGGGACGGTTTAGGGTCCAGGTGAGAGTACGGCAACGCTTTAGGGGGAGCGTGCGTGTGAGGGCGCGGGTTAGTGTTAGCGTACGGGTTAGGATTAGGGGACGGGTGAGGGTCAGGCTTCGGGGAAGGGTTAGGGTTAGGTTTCGGGCTAGGGTTAGGGTTCGGGGACGGGGACGGTTTAGGGTCCAGGTGAGGGTACGGCAACCCTTTAGGGGGAGTGTGCGTGTGAGGGCGCAAGTTAGTGTTAGCGTACGGGTTAGGATTAGGGAACGGGTGAGGGTCAGGCTTCGGGGAAGGGTTAGGGTTAGGGTTCGGGCTAGGGTTAGGGTTAGGGGACGGGGACGGTTTCGGGTCCAGGTGAGGGCACGGCAACGCTTTAGGGGGAGCGTGCGTGTGAGGGCGCGGGTTAGTGTTCGCGTACGGGTTAGGATTAGGGGACGTGTGAGGGTCAGGCTTCGGGGAAGGGTTAGGGTTAGGGTTCGGTCTAGGGTTAGGGTTAGGGGACGGGGATGGTTTAGGGTCCAGGTGAGGGTACAGCAACGCTTTAGGGGGAGCGTGCGTGTGAGGGCGCGGGTTAGTGTTAGCGTACGGGTTAGGATTAGGGGACGGGTGAGGGTCAGGCTTCGGGGAAGGGTTAGGGTTAGGGTTCGGGCTAGGGTTAGGGTTAGGGGACGGGGACGGTTTAGGGTCCAGGTGAGGGTACGGCAACGCTTTAGGGGGAGCGTGCGTGTGAGGGCGCGGGTTAGTGTTAGCGTACGTGTTAGGATTAGGGGACGGGTGAATGTCAGGCTTCGGGGAAGGGTTAGGGGTAGGGTTCGGGCTAGGGTTAGGGTTAGGACCGGGGACGGTTTAGGGTCCAGGTGAGGGTACGGCAACGCTTTAAGGGGAGCGTGCGTGTGAGGGCGCAGGGTAGTGTTAGCGTACGGGATACGATTATGGGACGGGTGAGGGTCAGGCTTCGGGGAAGGGTTAGGGTTAGGGTTCGGGCTAGGGTTAGGGTTAGGGGACAGGGACGGTTTAGGGTCCAGGTGAGGGTACGGCAACGCTTTAGTGGGAGCGTGCGTGTGAGGGCGCGGGTTAGTGTTAGCGTACGGGTTAGGATTAGGGGACGGGTGAGGGTTAGGCTTCGGGGAAGGGTTAGGGTTACGGTTCGGGCTAGGGTTAGGGTTAGGGGATGGGGACGGTTTAGGGTCCAGGTGAGGGTACGGCAACGCTTTAGGGGGAGCGTGCGTGTGAGGGCGCGGGTTAGTGTTAGCGTACGGGTTAGGTTTAGGGGACGGGTGAGGGTCAGGCTTCGGGGAAGGGTTAGGGTTAGGGTTTGGGCTAGGGTTAGGGTTAGGGGACGGGGACGGTTTAGGGTCCAAGTGAGGGTACGGCAACGCTTTAGGGGGAGCGTGCGTGTGAGGGCGCGGGTTAGTGTTAGCGTACGGGTTAGGATTAGGGGACGGGTGAGGGTCAGGCTTCGGGGAAGGGTTAGGGTAAGGGTTCGGGCTAGGGTTAGGGTTAGGGGACGGGGACGGTTTAGGGTCCAGGTGAGGGTACGGCAACGCTTTAGGGGGAGCGTGCGTGTGAGGGCGCGGTTTAGTGTTAGCGTACGGGTTAGGATTAGGGGACGGGTGAGGGTCAGGCTTCGGGGAAGAGTTAGGGTTAGGGTTCGGGCTAGGGTTAGGTTTAGGGAACGACGACGGTTTAGGGTCCAGGTGAGGGTACGGCAACGCTTTAGGGGGAGCGTGCGTGTGAGGGCGCGAGTTAGTGTTAGCGTACGGGTTAGGATTAGGGGACGGGTGAGGGTCAGGCTTCGGGGAAGGGTTACGGTTAGGGTTCGGTCTAGGGTTAGGGTTAGGGTTAGGGGACAGGGACGGTTTAGGGTCCAGGTGAGGGTACGGCAACGCTTTAGGGGGAGCGTGCGTGTGAGGGCGCGGGTTAGTGTTACCGTACGGGTTAGGATTAGGGGACGGGAGAGGGTCAGGCTTCGGGGAAGGGTTAGGGATAGGGTTCGGGCTAGGGTTAGGGTTAGGGGACGGGGACGGGTACGGCTCCAGGTGAGGGTATGGCAACGCTTTAGGGGGAGCGTGCGTGTGAGGGCGCGGGTTAGTGTTAGCGTACGGGTTAGGATTAGGGGACGGGTGAGTGTCAGGCTTCGGGGAAGAGATAGGGTTAGCGTTCGGGCTAGGGTTAGTGTTAGGGGACGGGGACGGTTTAGGGTCCAGGTGAGGGTACGGCAACGCTTTAGGGGGAGCGTGCGTGTGAGGGCGCGGGTTAGTGTTAGCGTACGGGTTAGGATTAGGGGACGGGTGAGGGTCAGGCTTCGGGGAAGGGTTAGGGTTAGAGTTCGGGCTAGGGTTAGGGTTAGGACCGGGGACGGTTTAGGGTCCAGGTGAGGGTACGGCAACGCTTTAGGGGGAGCGTGCGTGTGAGGGCGCGGGTTAGTGTTAGCGTACGGGTTAGGATTACGGGACGGGTGAGGGTCAGGCTTCGGGGAAGGGTTAGGGTTAGGGTTCGGGCTAGGGTTAGGGTTAGGGGACGGGGACGGTTTAGGGTCCAGGTGAGGGTACGGCAACGCTTTAGGGGGAGCGTGCGTGTGAGGGCGCGGGGTAGTGTTAGCGTACGGGTTAGGATTAGGGGACGGGTGAGGGTCAGGCTTCGGGGAAGGGTTAGGGTAAGCTTTCGGGCCAGGGTTAGGGTTAGGGGACGGGGACGGTTTAGGGTCCAGGTGAGGGTACGGCAACGCTTTAGGGGGAGCGTGCGTGTGAGGGCGCGGGTTAGTGTTAGCGTACGGGTTAGGATTAGGGGACGGGTGAGGGTCAGGCTTCGGGGAAGGGTTAGGGTTAGGGTTCGGGCTAGGGTTAGGGGTAGGGGACGGGGATGGTTTAGGGTCCAGGTGAGGGTACGGCAACGCTTTAGGGGGAGCGTGCATGTGAGGGCACGGGTTAGTGTTAGCGTACGGGTTAGGATTAGGGGACGGGTGAGCGTCAGGCTTCGGGGAAGTGTTAGGGTTAGGGTTCGGGCTAGGGTTAGGGTTAGGGGACGGGGACGGTTTAGGGTCCAGGTGAGGGTACGGCAACGCTTTAGGGGGAGCGTGCGTGTGAGGGCGCGCGTTAGTGTTAGCGTACGGCTTAGGATTAGGGGACGGGTGAGGGTCAACTTCGGGGAAGGGTTAGGGTTAGGGTTCGGGCTAGGATTAGGGTTAGGGGATGGGAACGGTTTAGGGTCCAGGTGAGGGTACGGCAACGCTTTAGGGGGAGCGTGCATGTGAGGGCGCGGGTAAGTGTTAGCGTACGGGTTAGGATTAGGGGACGGGTGAGGGTGAGGCTTCGGGGAAGTGTTAGGGTTAGGGCTCGGGCTAGGGTTAGGTTTAGGGGACGGGGACGGTTTAGGGTCCAGGTGACGGTACGGCAACACTTTAGGGGGAGCGTGCGTGTGAGGGCGCGGGTTAGTGTTAGCGTACGGGTTAGGATTAGGGGACGGGTGAGGGTCAGGCTTCGGGGAAGGGTTAGGGTTAGGGTTCGGGCTAGGGTTAGGGTTAGGGGTCGGGCACGGTTTCGGCTCCAGGTGAGGGTACGGCAACGCTTTAGGGGGAGCGTGCGTGTGAGGGCGCGGGTTAGTGTTAGCGTACGGGTTAGGATTAGGGGACGGGTGAGGGTCAGGCTTCGGGGAAGGGTTAGGGTTAGGGTTCGGGCTAGGGCTAGGTTTAGGGGACGGGGACGGTTTAGGGTCCAGGTGAGGGTACGGCAACGCTTTAGGGGGAGCGTGCATGTGAGGGCGCGGGTTAGTGTTAGCGTACGGGTTAGGATTAGGGGACGGGTGAGGGTCAGGCTTCGGGGAAGGGTTAGGGTTAGGGTTCAGGCTAGGGTTAGGGTTAGGGGACGGGGACGGTTTAGGGTCCAGGTGAGGGTACGGCAACGCTTTAGGGGGAGCGTGCGTGAGAGGGCGCGGGTTAGTGTTAGCGTAAGGGTTAGGATTAGGGGACGGGTGAGGGTCAGGCTTCGGGGAAGGGTTAGGGTTAGGGTTCGGGCTAGGGTTAGGGTTAGAGGACGGGGACGGTTTAGGGTCCAGGTGAGGGTACGGCAACGCTTTAGGGGGAGCGTGCGTGTGAGGGCGCAGGTTAGTGTTAGCGTACGGGTTAGGATTAGGGGACGGGTGAGGGTCAGGCTTCGGGGAAGGGTTAGGGTTAGGGTTCGGTCTAGGGTTAGGGTTGGGGACGGGGACGGTTTAGGGTCCAGGTGAGGGTACGGCAACGCTTTAGGGGGAGCGTGCATGTGAGGGCGTGGGTTAGTGTTAGCGTATGGGTTAGGATTAGGGGACGGGTGAGGGTCAGGCATCGGGGAAGGGTTAGGGTTAGGGTTCGGGCTAGGGTTAGGGGACGGGGACGGGGACGGTTTAGGGTCCAGGTGAGGGTACGGCAACGATTTAGGGGGAGCGTGCGTGTGAGGGCGCGGCTTAGTGTTAGCGTACGGGTTAGGATTAGGGGACGGGTGAGGGTCAGGGTTCGGGGAAGGGTTAGGTTTAGGGTTCGGGCTAAGGTTAGGGTTAGGGGACGGGGACGGTTTAGGGTCCAGGTGAGGGTACGGCAACGCTTTAGGGGGAGCGTGCGTGTGAGGGCGCGGGTTAGTGTTAGCGTACGGGTTAGGATTAGGGGACGGGTGAGGGTCAGGCTTCGGGGAAGGGTAAGGGTTAGGGTTCGGGTTAGGGTTAGGGTTAGGGGACGGGGACGGTTTAGGGTCCAGGTGAGGGTACGGCACGCTTTAGGGGGTGCGTGCGTGTGAGGGCGCGGGTTAGTGTTAGCGTACGGGTTAGGAGTAGGGGACGGGTGAGGGTCAGGCTTCGGGAAAGGGTTAGGGTTAGGGTTCGGGCTAGGGTTAGGTTTAGGGGACGGGGACGGTTTAGGGTCCAGGTGAGGGTACGGCAACGCTTTAGGGGGAGCCTGCGTGTGGGCGCAGGTTAGTGTTAGCGTACGGGTTAGGATTAGGGGACGGGTGAGGGTCAGGCTTCGGGGAAGGGTTAGGGTTATGGTTCGGGCTAGGGTTAGGGTTAGGGGACGGGGACGGTTTCGGGTCCAGGTGAGGGTACGGTAACGCTTTAGGGGGAGCGTGCGTGTGAGGGCTCGGGTTACTGTTAGCGTACGGGTTAAGATTAGGGGATGGGTGAGGGTCAGGCTTCGGGGAAGGGTTAGGGTTAGGGTTCGGTCTAGGGTTAGGTTTAGGGGACGGAGACTGTTTAGGGTCCAGGTGAGGGTACAGCAACGCTTTAGGGGGAGCGTGCGTGTGAGAGCGTGGGTTAGTGTTAGCGTACGGGTTAGGATTAGGGGACGGGTGAGGGTCAGGCTTCGGGCAAGGGTTAGGGTTAGGGTTCAGGCTAGGGTTAGGGTTAGGGGACGGGGACGGTTTAGGGTCCAGGTGAGGGTACGGCAACGCTTTAGGGGGAGCGTGCGTGTGAGGGCGCGGCTTAGTGTTAGCGTACGGGTTAGGATTAGGGGACGGGTGAGGGTCAGGGTTCGGGGAAGGGTTAGGTTTAGGGTTCGGGCTAGGGTTAGGGTTAGGGGACGGGGACGGTTTAGGGTCCAGGTGAGGGTACGGCAACGCTTTAGGGGGAGCGTGCGTGTGAGGGCGCGGGTTAGTGTTAGCGTACGGGTTAGGATTAGGGGACGGGTGAGGGTCAGGCTTCGGGGAAGGGTAAGGGTTAGGGTTCGGGTTAGGGTTAGGGTTAGGGGACGGGGACGGTTTAGGGTCCAGGTGAGGGTACGGCAACGCTTTAGGGGGTGCGTGCGTGTGAGGGCGCGGGTTAGTGTTAGCGTACGGGTTAGGAGTAGGGGACGGGTGAGGGTCAGGCTTCGGGGAAGGGTTAGGGTTAGGGTTCGGGCTAGGGTTAGGTTTAGGGGACGGGGACGGTTTAGGGTCCAGGTGAGGGTACGGCAACGCTTTAGGGGGAGCCTGCGTGTGGGCGCGGGTTAGTGTTAGCGTACGGGTTAGGATTAGGGGACGGGTGAGGGTCAGGCTTCGGGGAAGGGTTAGGGTTATGGTTCGGGCTAGGGTTAGGGTTAGGGGACGGGGACGGTTTCGGGTCCAGGTGAGGGTACGGTAACGCTTTAGGGGGAGCGTGCGTGTGAGGGCTCGGGTTACTGTTAGCGTACGGGTTAAGATTAGGGGATGGGTGAGGGTCAGGCTTCGGGGAAGGGTTAGGGTTAGGGTTCGGTCTAGGGTTAGGTTTAGGGGACGGAGACTGTTTAGGGTCCAGGTGAGGGTACAGCAACGCTTTAGGGGGAGCGTGCGTGTGAGAGCGTGGGTTAGTGTTAGCGTACGGGTTAGGATTAGGGGACGGGTGAGGGTCAGGCTTCGGGCAAGGGTTAGGGTTAGGGTTCAGGGTAGGGTTAGGGTTAGGGGACGGGGACGGTTTAGGGTCCAGGTGAGGGTACGGCAACGCTTTAGGGGGAGCGTGCGTGTGAGGGCGCGGGTTAGTGTTAGCGTAAGGGTTAGGATTAGGGGACGGGTGAGGGTCAGGCTTCGGGGAAGGGTTAGGGTTAGGGTTCAGGCTAGGGTTAGGTTTAGGGGACGGGGACGGTTTAGGGTCCAGTTGAGGGTACGGCAACGCTTTAGGGGGAGCGTGCGTGTGAGGGCGCGGGTTAGTGTTAGCGTACGGGTTAGGATTAGGGGACGGGTGAGGGTCAGGCTACGGGGAAGGGTTAGGGTTAGGGTTCGGTCTAGGGTTAGGGTTAGGGGACGGGGACGGTTTAGGGTCCAGGTGAGGATACGGCAACGCTTTAGGGGGAGCGTGCGTGTGAGGGCGTGGGTTAGTGTTAGCGTACGGGTTAGGATTAGGGGACGGGTGAGGTTCAGGCTTCGGGGAAGGGTTAAGGTTAGGGTTCGGGCTAGGGTTAGGGTTAGGGGACGGGGACGGTTTAGGGTCCAGGTGAGGGTACGGCAACGCTTTAGGGGGAGCGTGCGTGTGAGGGCGCGGGTTAGTGTTAGCGTACGGGTTAGGATTAGGGGACGGGTGAGGGTCAGGCTTCGGGGAAGGGTTAGGGTTAGGGTTCGGGCTAGGGTTAGAGTTAGGGCACGGGGACGGTTTCGGGTCCAGGTGAGGGTACGGTAACGCATTAGGGGGAGCGTGCGTGTGAGGGCTCGGGTTAGTGTTAGCGTACGGGTTAGGATTAGGGGACGGGTGAGGGTCAGGCTTCGGGGAAGGGTTAGGGTTAGGGTTCGGGCTAGGGTTAGGGTTAGGGGACGGGGACGGTTTAGGGTCCAGGTGAGGGTACGGCAACGCTTTAGTGGGAGCGTGCGTGTGAGGGCGCGGGTTAGTGTTAGCGTACGGGTTAGGATTAGGGGACGGGTGAGGGTCAGGCTTCGGGGAAGGGTTAGGGTTAGGGTTCGGGCTAGGGTTAGGGTTCGGGGACGGGGACGGTTTAGGGTCCAGGTGAGGGTACGGCAACGCTTTAGGGGGAGCGTGCGTGTGAGGGTGCGGGTTAGTGTTAGCGTACGGGTTAGGATTAGGGGACGGGTGAGGGTCAGGCTTCGGGGAAGGGTTAGGGTTAGGGTTCGGGCTAGGGTTAGGCTTAGGGGACGGGGACGGTTTCGGGTCCAGGTGAGCGTATGGCAACGCTTTAGGGGGAGCGTGCGTGTGAGGGCGCGGGTTAGTGTTAGCGTACGGGTTAGGATTAGGGGACAGGTGAGGGTCAGGCTTCGGGGAAGGGTTAGGGTTAGGGTTCGGGCTAGGGTTAGGGTTCGGGGACGGGGACGGTTTAGGGTCCAGGTGAGGGTACGGCAACGCTTTAGGGGGAGCGTGTGTGTGAGGGTGTGGGTTAGTGTTAGCGTACGGGTTAGGATTTGGTGACGGGTGAGGGTCAGGCTTCGGGGAAAGGTTAGGGTTAGGGTTCGGGCTAGGGTTAGTGTTAGGGAACGGGGACGGTTTCGGGTCCAGGTGAGGGTACGGTAACGCTTTAGGGGGAGCGTGCGTGTGAGGGCTCGGGTTAGTGTTAGCGTACGGGTTAAGATTAGGGGATGGGTGAGGGTCAGGCTTCGGGCAAGGGTTAGGGTTAGGGTTCGGTCTAGGGTTAGGTTTAGGGGACGGAGACTGTTTAGGGTCCAGGTGAGGGTACAGCAACGCTTTAGGGGGAGCGTGCGTGTGAGGGCGTGGGTTAGTGTTAGCGTACGGGTTAGGATTAGGGGACGGGTGAGGGTCAGGCTTCGGGCAAGGGTTAGGGTTAGGGTTCAGGCTAGGGTTAGGGTTAGGGGACGGGGACGGTTTAGGGTCCAGGTGAGGGTACGGCAACGCTTTATGGGGAGCGTGCATGTGAGGGCGCGGGTTAGTGTTAGCGTACGGGTTAGGATTAGGGGACGGGTGAGGGTCAGGCTTCGGGGAAGGGTTAGGGTTAGGGTTCGGGCTAGGGTTAGGTTTAGGGGACGGGGACGGTTTAGGGTCCAGATGAGGGTACGGCAACGCTTTAGGGGGAGAGTGCCTGTGAGGGCGCGGGTTAGTGTTAGCGTACGGGTTAGGATTAGGGGAAGGGTGAGGGTCAGGCTACGGGGAAGGGTTAGGGTTAGGGTTCGGTCTAGGGTTAGGGTTAGGGGACGGGGACAGTTTAGGGTCCAGGTGAGGGTACGGCAACGCTTTAGGGGGAGCGTGCGTGTGAGGGCGTGGGTTAGTGTTAGCGTATGGGTTAGGATTAGGGGACGGGTGAGGTTCAGGCTTCGGGGAAGGGTTAAGGTTAGGGTTCGGGCTAGGGTTAGGGTTAGGGGACGGGGACGGTTTAGGGTCCAGATGAGGGTTCGGCAACGCTTTAAGGAGAGCGTGCGTATGAGGGCGCGGGTTAGTGTTAGCGTACAGGTTAGGATTAGGGGACGGGTGAGGGTCAGGCTTCGGGGAAGGGTTAGGGTTAGGGTTCGGGCTAGGGTTAGGTTTAGGGGACGGGGACGGTTTAGGGTCCAGGTGAGGATACGGCAACGCTTAAGGGGGAGCATGCGTGTGAGGGCGCGGGTGAGTGATAGCGTACGGGTTAGGATTAGGGGACGGGTGAGGGTCAGGCTTCGGGGAAGGGTTAGGGTTAGGGTTCGGGCTAGGGTTAGGGTTAGGGGACGGGGACGGTTTAGGGTCCAGGTGAGGGTACGGCTACACTTTAGGGGGAGCGTGCGTGTGAGGGCGCGGGTCAGTGTTAGCGTACGGGTTAGGATTAGGGGACGGGTGAGGGTCAGGCTTCGGGGAAGGGTTAGGGTTAGGGTTCGGGCTAGGGTTAGGGGACGGGGACAGGGACGATTTAGGGTACAGGTGAGGGTACGGCAACGCTTTAGGGGGAGCGTGCGTGTCAGGGCGTGGGTTAGTGTCAGCGTACGGGTTAGGATTAGGGAACGGGTGAGGGTCAGGCTTCGGGGAAGAGTTAGGGTTAGGGTTCGGGCTAGGGTTATGGTTAGGGGTCGGGGATGGTTTAGGGTCCAGGTGAGGGTACGGCAACGCTTTAGGGGGAGCGTGCGTGTGAGGGCGCGGGTTAGTGTTACCGTACGGGTTAGGATTAGGGGACGGGTGAGGGTCAGGCTTCGGGGAAGTGTTAGGGTTAGGGTTCGGGCTAGGGTTAGGGTTAGGGGACGGGGACGGTTTAGGGTCCAGGTGAGGGTACGGCAACGCTTTAGAGGGAGCGTGCGTGTGAGGGCGCGGGTTATTGTTAGCGTACGGGTTAGGATTAAGGGACGGGTGAGTGTCAGGCTTCGGGGAAGGGTTAGGGTTAGGGTTCGGGCTAGGGTTAGGGTTAGGGGACGGGGACGGTTTAGGGTCCAGGTGAAGGTACGGCAACGCTTAAGGGGGAGCGTGCGTGTGAGGGCACGGGTGAGTGATAGTGTACGGGTTAGGATTAGGGGACGGGTGAGGGTCAGGCTTCGGGGAAGGGTTAGGGTTAGGGTTCGGGCTAGGGTTAGGGTTAGGGGACGGGGACGGTTTAGGGTCCAGGTGAGGATACGGCAACGCTTAAGGGGGAGCGTGCGTGTGAGGGCGCGGGTGAGTGATAGCGTACGGTTTAGGATTAGGGGACGGGTGAGGGTCAGGCTTCGGGGAAGGGTTAGGGTTAGGGTTCGGGCTAGGTTTAGGGTTAGGGGACAGGGACGGTTTAGGGTCCAGGTGAGGATACGGCAATGCTTAAGGGGGAGCGTGCGTGTGAGGGCGCGGGTGAGTGATAGCGTACGGGTTAGGATTAGGGGACGGGTGAGGGTCAGGCTTCGGGGAAGGGTTAGGGTTAGGGTTCGGGCTAGGGTTAGGGTTAGGGGACGGGGACGGTTTAGGGTCCAAGTGAGGATACGGCAACGCTTAAGGGGGAGCGTGCGTGTGAGGGCGCGGGTGAGTGATAGCGTACGGGTTAGGATTAGGGGACGGGTGAGGGTCAGGCTTCGGGGAAGGGTTAGGGTTAGGGTTCGGGCTAGGGTTAGGGTTAGGGGACGGGGACGGTTTAGGGTCCAGGTGAGGGTACGGCAACGCTTTAGGGGGAGCGTGCGTGTGAGGGCGCGGGTTAGTGTTAGCGTACGGGTTAGGATTAGGGGACGGGTGAGGGTCAGGCTTCGGGGAAGGGTTAGGGTTAGGGTTCGGGCTAGGGTTAGGGTTAGGGGACGGGGACGGTTTAGGGTCCAGGTGAAGGTATGGCAACGCTTTAGAGGGAGCGTGCGTTGAGGGCGCGGGTTATTGTTAGCGTACGGGTTAGGATTACGGGACGGGTGAGGGTCAGGCTTCGGGGAAGGGTTAGGGTTAGGGTTCGGGCTAGGGTTAGGGTTAGGGGACGGGGACGGTTTAGGGTCCAGATGAGGGTACGGCAACGCTTAAGGGGGAGCGTGCGTGTGAGAGCGTCGGTGAGTGATAGCGTACGGGTTAGGATTAGGGGACGGGTGAGGCTCAGGCTTCGGGGAAGGGTTAGGGTTACGGTTCGGGCTAGGGTTAGGGGACGGGGACGGGGACGTTTTAGGGTCCAGGTGAGCGTACGGCAACGCTTTAGGGGGAGCGTGCGTGTGAGGGCGAGGGTTAGTGTTAGCGTACGGGTTAGGATTAGGGGACGTGTGAGGGTCAGGCTTCGGGGAATTGTTAGGGTTAGGGTTCGGGCTAGGTTTAGGGTTAGGGGACGGGGACGGTTTAGGGTCAAGGTGAGGGTACGGCAACGCTTTAGGGGGAGCGTGCGTGTGAGGGCGCGGGTTAGTGTTAGCGTACGGGTTAGGATTAGGGGACGGGTGAGGCTCAGGCTTCGGGGAAGGGTTAGGGTTAGGGTTCAGGCTAGGGTTAGGGTTAGGGGACGGGGACGGTTTAGGGTCCAGGTGAGGGTACGGCAACGCTTTAGAGGGAGCGTGCGTGTGAGGGCGCGGGTTATTGTTAGCGTACGTGTTAGGATTAGGGGACGGGTGAGTGTCAGGCTTCGGGGAAGGGTTAGGGTTAGGGTTCGGGCTAGGGTTAGGGTTAGGGGACGGGGACGGTTTAGGGTCCAGGTGAGGATACGGCAACGCTTAAGGGGGAGCGTGCGTGTGAGGGCGCGGGTGAGTGATAGCGTACGGGTTAGGATTAGGGGACGGGTGAGGGTCAGGCTTCGGGGAAGGGTTAGGGTTAGGGTTCGGGCTAGGGTTAGGGTTAGGGGACTGGGATGGTTTAGGGTCCAGGTGAGGGTACGGCAACGCTTTAGGGGGAGCGTGCGTGTGAGGGCGCGAGTTAGTGTTAGCATACGGGTTTGGATTAGGGGACGGGTGAGGGTCAGGCTTCGGGGAAGGGTTAGGGTTATGGTTCGGGCTAGGGTTAGGGTTAGGGGACGGGGACGGTTTAGGGTCCAGGTGAGGGTACGGCAACACTTTAGGGGGAGCGTGCGTGTGAGGGCGCGGGTCAGTGTTAGCGTACGGGTTAGGATTACGGGACGGGTGAGGGTCAGGCTTCGGGGAGGGGTTAGGTTTAGGGTTCGGGCTAGGGTTAGGGGACGGGGACGGGGACGATTTAGGGTCCAGGTGAGGGTACGGCAATGCTTTAGGGGAGCGTGCGTGTCAGGGCGTGTGTTAGTGTCAGCATACGGGTTAGGATTAGGGAACGGGTGAGGGTCAGGCTTCGGGGAAGTGTTAGGGTTAGGTTCGGGCTAGGGTTAGGGTTAGGGGACGGGGACGGTTTAGGGTCCAGGTGAGGGTACGGCAACCCTTTAGGGGGAGCGTGCGTGTGAGGGCGCGGGTTAGTGTTAGTGTACGGGTTAGGATTAGGGGATGGGTGAGGGTCAGGCTTCGGGGAAGGGTTAGGGTTAGGGTTCGGGCTAGGGTTAGGGTTAGGGGACGGGGACGGTTAGGGTCCAGGTGAGGGTACGGCAACGCTTTAGGGGTGCGTGCGTGTGAGGGCGCGGGTTAGTGTTAGCGTACGGGTTAGGAGTAGGGGACGGGTGAGGGTCAGGCTTCGGGGAGGGAAGGGTTAGGGTTAGGGTTCGGGCTAGGGTTAGGTTTAGGGGACGGGGACGGTTTAGGGTCCAGGTGAGGGTACGGCAACGCTTTAGGGGGAGCCTGCGTGTGGGCGCGGGTTAGTGTTAGCGTACGGGTTAGGATTAGGGGACGGGTGAGGGTCAGGCTTCGGGGAAGGGTTAGGGTTATGGTTCGGGCTAGGGTTAGGGTTAGGGGACGGGGACGGTTTCGGGTCCAGGTGAGGGTACGGTAACGCTTTAGGGGGAGCGTGCGTGTGAGGGCTCGGGTTACTGTTAGCGTACGGGTTAAGATTAGGGGATGGGTGAGGGTCAGGCTTCGGGGAAGGGTTAGGGTTAGGGTTCGGTCTAGGGTTAGGTTTAGGGGACGGAGACTGTTTAGGGTCCAGGTGAGGGTACAGCAACGCTTTAGGGGGAGCGTGCGTGTGAGAGCATGGGTTAGTGTTAGCGTACGGGTTAGGATTAGGGGACGGGTGAGGGTCAGGCTTCGGGCAAGGGTTAGGGTTAGGGTTCAGGGTAGGGTTAGGGTTAGGGGACGGGGACGGTTTAGGGTCCAGGTGAGGGTACGGCAACGCTTTAGGGGGAGCGTGCGTGTGAGGGCGCGGGTTAGTGTTAGCGTAAGGGTTAGGATTAGGGGACGGGTGAGGGTCAGGCTTCGGGGAAGGGTTAGGGTTAGGGTTCAGGCTAGGGTTAGGTTTAGGGGACGGGGACGGTTTAGGGTCCAGTTGAGGGTACGGCAACGCTTTAGGGGGAGCGTGCGTGTGAGGGCGCGGGTTAGTGTTAGCGTACGGGTTAGGATTAGGGGACGGGTGAGGGTCAGGCTACGGGGAAGGGTTAGGGTTAGGGTTCGGTCTAGGGTTAGGGTTAGGGGACGGGGACGGTTTAGGGTCCAGGTGAGGGTACGGCAACGCTTTAGGGGGAGCGTGCGTGTGAGGGCGTGGGTTAGTGTTAGCGTACGGGTTAGGATTAGGGGACGGGTGAGGTTCAGGCTTCGGGGAAGGGTTAAGGTTAGGGTTCGGGCTAGGGTTAGGGTTAGGGGACGGGGACGGTTTAGGGTCCAGGTGAGGGTACGGCAACGCTTTAGGGGGAGCGTGCGTGTGAGGGCGCGGGTTAGTGTTAGCGTACGGGTTAGGATTAGGGGACGGGTGAGGGTCAGGCTTCGGGGAAGGGTTAGGGTTAGGGTTCGGGCTAGGGTTAGAGTTAGGGCACGGGGACGGTTTCGGGTCCAGGTGAGGGTACGGTAACGCATTAGGGGGAGCGTACGTGTGAGGGCTCGGGTTAGTGTTAGCGTACGGGTTAGGATTAGGGGACGGGTGAGGGTCAGGCTTCGGGGAAGGGTTAGGGTTAGGGTTCGGGCTAGGGTTAGGGTTAGGGGACGGGGACGGTTTAGGGTCCAGGTGAGGGTACGGCAACGCTTTAGTGGGAGCGTGCGTGTGAGGGCGCGGGTTAGTGTTAGCGTACGGGTTAGGATTAGGGGACGGGTGAGGGTCAGGCTTCGGGGAAGGGTTAGGGTTAGGGTTCGGGCTAGGGTTAGGGTTCGGGGACGGGGACGGTTTAGGGTCCAGGTGAGGGTACGGCAACGCTTTAGGGGGAGCGTGCGTGTGAGGGTGCGGGTTAGTGTTAGCGTACGGGTTAGGATTAGGGGACGGGTGAGGGTCAGGCTTCGGGGAAGGGTTAGGGTTAGGGTTCGGGCTAGGGTTAGGCTTAGGGGACGGGGACGGTTTCGGGTCCAGGTGAGCGTATGGCAACGCTTTAGGGGGAGCGTGCGTGTGAGGGCGCGGGTTAGTGTTAGCGTACGGGTTAGGATTAGGGGACAGGTGAGGGTCAGGCTTCGGGGAAGGGTTAGGGTTAGGGTTCGGGCTAGGGTTAGGGTTCGGGGACGGGGACGGTTTAGGGTCCAGGTGAGGGTACGGCAACGCTTTAGGGGGAGCGTGTGTGTGAGGGTGTGGGTTAGTGTTAGCGTACGGGTTAGGATTTGGTGACGGGTGAGGGTCAGGCTTCGGGGAAAGGTTAGGGTTAGGGTTCGGGCTAGGGTTAGTGTTAGGGAACGGGGACGGTTTCGGGTCCAGGTGAGGGTACGGTAACGCTTTAGGGGGAGCGTGCGTGTGAGGGCTCGGGTTAGTGTTAGCGTACGGGTTAAGATTAGGGGATGGGTGAGGGTCAGGCTTCGGGCAAGGGTTAGGGTTAGGGTTCGGTCTAGGGTTAGGTTTAGGGGACGGAGACTGTTTAGGGTCCAGGTGAGGGTACAGCAACGCTTTAGGGGGAGCGTGCGTGTGAGGGCACGGGTTAGTGTTAGCGTACGGGTTAGGATTAGGGGACGGGTGAGGGTCAGGCTTCGGGCAAGGGTTAGGGTTAGGGTTCAGGCTAGGGTTAGGGTTAGGGGACGGGGACGGTTTAGGGTCCAGGTGAGGGTACGGCAACGCTTTATGGGGAGCGTGCATGTGAGGGCGCGGGTTAGTGTTAGCGTACGGGTTAGGATTAGGGGACGGGTGAGGGTCAGGCTTCGGGGAAGGGTTAGGGTTAGGGTTCGGGCTAGGGTTAGGTTTAGGGGACGGGGACGGTTTAGGGTCCAGATGAGGGTACGGCAACGCTTTAGGGGGAGAGTGCGTGTGAGGGCGCGGGTTAGTGTTAGCGTACGGGTTAGGATTAGGGGAAGGGTGAGGGTCAGGCTACGGGGAAGGGTTAGGGTTAGGGTTCGGTCTAGGGTTAGGGTTAGGGGACGGGGACGGTTTAGGGTCCAGGTGAGGGTACGGCAACGCTTTAGGGGGAGCGTGCGTGTGAGGGCGTGGGTTAGTGTTAGCGTATGGGTTAGGATTAGGGGACGGGTGAGGTTCAGGCTTCGGGGAAGGGTTAAGGTTAGGGTTCGGGCTAGGGTTAGGGTTAGGGGACGGGGACGGTTTAGGGTCCAGATGAGGGTTCGGCAACGCTTTAAGGAGAGCGTGCGTGTGAGGGCGCGGGTTAGTGTTAGCGTACAGGTTAGGATTAGGGGACGGGTGAGGGTCAGGCTTCGGGGAAGGGTTAGGGTTAGGGTTCGGGCTAGGGTTAGGTTTAGGGGACGGGGACGGTTTAGGGTCCAGGTGAGGATACGGCAACGCTTAAGGGGGAGCATGCGTGTGAGGGCGCGGGTGAGTGATAGCGTACGGGTTAGGATTAGGGGACGGGTGAGGGTCAGGCTTCGGGGAAGGGTTAGGGTTAGGGTTCGGGCTAGGGATAGGGTTAGGGGACGGGGACGGTTTAGGGTCCAGGTGAGGGTACGGCTACACTTTAGGGGGAGCGTGCGTGTGAGGGCGTGGGTCAGTGTTAGCGTACGGGTTAGGATTAGGGGACGGGTGAGGGTCAGGCTTCGGGGAAGGGTTAGGGTTAGGGTTCGGGCTAGGGTTAGGGGACGGGGACAGGGACGATTTAGGGTACAGGTGAGGGTACGGCAACGCTTTAGGGGGAGCGTGCGTGTCAGGGCGTGGGTTAGTGTCAGCGTACGGGTTAGGATTAGGGAACGGGTGAGGGTCAGGCTTCGGGGAAGAGTTAGGGTTAGGGTTCGGGCTAGGGTTATGGTTAGGGGTCGGGGATGGTTTAGGGTCCAGGTGAGGGTACGGCAACGCTTTAGGGGGAGCGTGCGTGTGAGGGCGCGGGTTAGTGTTACCGTACGGGTTAGGATTAGGGGACGGGTGAGGGTCAGGCTTCGGGGAAGTGTTAGGGTTAGGGTTCGGGCTAGGGTTAGGGTTAGGGGACGGGGACAGTTTAGGGTCCAGGTGAGGGTACGGCAACGCTTTAGAGGGAGCGTGCGTGTGAGGGCGCAGGTTATTGTTAGCGTACGGGTTAGGATTAAGGGACGGGTGAGTGTCAGGCTTCGGGGAAGGGTTAGGGTTAGGGTTCGGGCTAGGGTTAGGGTTAGGGGACGGGGACGGTTTAGGGTCCAGGTGAGGGTACGGCAACGCTTAAGGGGGAGCGTGCGTGTGAGGGCACGGGTGAGTGATAGTGTACGGGTTAGGATTAGGGGACGGGTGAGGGTCAGGCTTCGGGGAAGGGTTAGGGTTAGGGTTCGGGCTAGGGTTAGGGTTAGGGGACGGGGACGGTTTAGGGTCCAGGTGAGGATACGGCAACGCTTAAGGGGGAGCGTGCGTGTGAGGGCGCGGGTGAGTGATAGCGTACGGGTTAGGATTAGGGGACGGGTGAGGGTCAGGCTTCGGGGAAGGGTTAGGGTTAGGGTTCGGGCTAGGTTTAGGGTTAGGGGACGGGGACGGTTTAGGGTCCAGGTGAGGATACGGCAATGCTTAAGGGGGAGCGTGCGTGTGAGGGCGCGGGTGAGTGATAGCGTACGGGTTAGGATTAGGGGACGGGTGAGGGTCAGGCTTCGGGGAAGGGTTAGGGTTAGGGTTCGGGCTAGGGTTAGGGTTAGGGGACGGGGACGGTTTAGGGTCCAAGTGAGGATACGGCAACGCTTAAGGGGGAGCGTGCGTGTGAGGGCGCGGGTGAGTGATAGCGTACGGGTTAGGATTAGGGGACGGGTGAGGGTCAGGCTTCGGGGAAGGGTTAGGGTTAGGGTTCGGGCTAGGGTTAGGGTTAGGGGACGGGGACGGTTTAGGGTCCAGGTGAGGGTACGGCAACGCTTTAGGGGGAGCGTGCGTGTGAGGGCGCGGGTTAGTGTTAGCGTACGGGTTAGGATTAGGGGACGGGTGAGGGTCAGGCTTCGGGGAAGGGTTAGGGTTAGGGTTCGGGCTAGGGTTAGGGTTAGGGGACGGGGACGGTTTAGGGTCCAGGTGAAGGTATGGCAACGCTTTAGAGGGAGCGTGCGTTGAGGGCGCGGGTTATTGTTAGCGTACGGGATAGGATTACGGGACGGGTGAGGGTCAGGCTTCGGGGAAGGGTTAGGGTTAGGGTTCGGGCTAGGGTTAGGGTTAGGGGACGGGGACGGTTTAGGGTCCAGATGAGGGTACGGCAACGCTTAAGGGGGAGCGTGCGTGTGAGAGCGTCGGTGAGTGATAGCGTACGGGTTAGGATTAGGGGACGGGTGAGGCTCAGGCTTCGGGGAAGGGTTAGGGTTACGGTTCGGGCTAGGGTTAGGGGACGGGGACGGGGACGGTTTAGGGTCCAGGTGAGCGTACGGCAACGCTTTAGGGGGAGCGTGCGTGTGAGGGCGAGGGTTAGTGTTAGCGTACGGGTTAGGATTAGGGGACGTGTGAGGGTCAGGCTTCGGGGAATTGTTAGGGTTAGGGTTCGGGCTAGGTTTAGGGTTAGGGGACGGGGACGGTTTAGGGTCAAGGTGAGGGTACGGCAACGCTTTAGGGGGAGCGTGCGTGTGAGGGCGCGGGTTAGTGTTAGCGTACGGGTTAGGATTAGGGGACGGGTGAGGCTCAGGCATCGGGGAAGGGTTAGGGTTAGGGTTCAGGCTAGGGTTAGGGTTAGGGGACGGGGACGGTTTAGGGTCCAGGTGAGGGTACGGCAACGCTTTAGAGGGAGCGTGCGTGTGAGGGCGCGGGTTATTGTTAGCGTACGTGTTAGGATTAGGGGACGGGTGAGTGTCAGGCTTCGGGGAAGGGTTAGGGTTAGGGTTCGGGCTAGGGTTAGGGTTAGGGGACGGGGACGGTTTAGGGTCCAGGTGAGGATACGGCAACGCTTAAGGGGGAGCGTGCGTGTGAGGGCGCGGGTGAGTGATAGCGTACGGGTTAGGATTAGGGGACGGGTGAGGGTCAGGCTTCGGGGAAGGGTTAGGGTTAGGGTTCGGGCTAGGGTTAGGGTTAGGGGACTGGGATGGTTTAGGGTCCAGGTGAGGGTACGGCAACGCTTTAGGGGGAGCGTGCGTGTGAGGGCGCGAGTTAGTGTTAGCATACGGGTTTGGATTAGGGGACGGGTGAGGGTCAGGCTTCGGGGAAGGGTTAGGGTTATGGTTCGGGCTAGGGTTAGGGTTAGGGGACGGGGACGGTTTAGGGTCCAGGTGAGGGTACGGCAACACTTTAGGGGGAGCGTGCGTGTGAGGGCGCGGGTCAGTGTTAGCGTACGGGTTAGGATTACGGGACGGGTGAGGGTCAGGCTTCGGGGAGGGGTTAGGTTTAGGGTTCGGGCTAGGGTTAGGGGACGGGGACGGGGACGATTTAGGGTCCAGGTGAGGGTACGGCAATGCTTTAGGGGGAGCGTGCGTGTCAGGGCGTGTGTTAGTGTCAGCATACGGGTTAGGATTAGGGAACGGGTGAGGGTCAGGCTTCGGGGAAGTGTTAGGGTTAGGGTTCGGGCTAGGGTTAGGGTTAGGGGACGGGGACGGTTTAGGGTCCAGGTGAGGGTACGGCAACCCTTTAGGGGGAGCGTGCGTGTGAGGGCGCGGGTTAGTGTTAGTGTACGGGTTAGGATTAGGGGATGGGTGAGGGTCAGGCTTCGGGGAAGGGTTAGGGTTAGGGTTCGGGCTAGGGTTAGGGTTAGGGGACGGGGACGGTTTAGGGTCCAGGTGAGGGTACGGCAACGCTTTAGGGGGAGCGTGCGTGTGAGGGCGCGCGTTAGTGTTAGCGTACGGGTTAGGAGTAGGGGACGGGTTAGGGTCAGGCTTCGGGGAAGTGTTAGGGTTAGGGTTCGGGCTAGGGTTAGGGTTAGGGGACAGCGACGGTTTAAGGTCCAGGTGAGGGTACGGCAACGCTTTAGGGGGAGCGTGCGTGTGAGGGCGTGGGTTAGTGTTAGCGTACGGGTTAGGATTAGGGGACGGGTGAGTGTCAGGCTTCGGGGAAGGGTTAGGGTTAGGGTTCGGGCTAGGGTTAGGGGACGGGGACGGTTTAGGGTCCAGGTGAGGGTACGGCAACCCTTTAGGGGGAGCGTGCGTGTGAGGGCGCGGGTAAGTTTTAGCGTACGGTTTAGGATTAGGGGACGGGTGAGGGTCAGGCTTCGGGGAAGGGTTAGGGTTAGGGTTCGGGCTAGGGTTAGAGTTAGGGGACGGGGACGGTTTCGGGTCCAGGTGAGGGTACGGCAACGCTTTAGGGGGAGCGTGCGTGTGAGGGCGCGGGTTAGTGTTAGCGTACGGTTTAGGATTAGGGGACGGGTGAGGGTCAGGCTTCGGGGAAGGGTTAGGGTTAGGGTTCAGGCTAGGGTTAGGGTAAGGGGACGGGGACGGTTTCGGCTCCAGGTGAGGGTACGGCAACGCTTTAGAAGGAGCGTGCGTGTGAGGGCGCGGGTTAGTGTTAGCGTACGGGTTAGGATTAGGGGACGGGTGAGGGTCAGGCTTCGGGGAAGGGTTAGGGTTAGGGTTCGGGCTAGGGTTAGGATTCGGGGACGGGGACGGTTTAGGGTCCAGGTGAGGGTACGGCAACGCTTTAGGGGGAGCGTGCTGTGAGGGCGTGGGTTAGTGTTAGCGTACGGGTTAGGATTAGGGGTCGGGTGAGGGTCAGGCTTCGGGCAAGGGTTAGGGTTAGGGTTCGGGCTAGGGTTAGGTTTAGGGGACGGGGACGGTTTAGGGTCCAGGTGAGGGTACGGCAACGCTTTAGGGGGAGCGTGCGTGTGAGGGCGCGGGTTAGTGTTAGCGTAAGGGTTAGGATTAGGGGACGGGTGAGGGTCAGGCTTTGGGGAAGGGTAAGTGTTAGGGTTCAGGCTAGGGTTAGGGTTAGGGGACGGGGACGGTTTCGGCTCCAGGTGAGGGTACGGCAACGCTTTAGGGGGAGCGTGCGTGTGAGGGCGCGGGTTAGTGTTAGCGTACGGGTTAGGATTAGGGGACGGGTGAGGGTCAGGCTTCGGGGAAGGGTTAGGGTTAGGGTTCGGGCTAGGGTTAGGGTTAGGGGACGAGGACGGTTTCGGGTCCAGGTGAGGGTACGGCAACGCTTTAGGGGGAGCGTGCGTGTGAGGGCGCGGGTTAGTGTTAGCGTACGGGATAGGATTAGGGGACGGGTGAGGGTCAGGCTTCGGGGAAGGGTTAGGGTTAGGGTTCGGGCTAGGGTTAGGGTTAGGGGACGGGGACGGTTTAGGGTCCAGGTGAGGGTACGGCAACGCTTTAGTGGGAGCGTGCGTGTTAGGGCGCGGGTTAGTGTTAGCGTACGTGTTAGGATTAGGGGACGGGTGAGGGTCAGGCTTCGGGGAAGGGTTAGGGTTAGGGTTCGGGCTAGGGTTAGGGTTAGGGGACGGGGACGGTTTAGGGTCCAGGTGAGGGTACGGCAACGCTTTAGGGGGAGCGTGCGTGTGAGGGCGCGGGTTAGTGTTAGCGTACGGGTTAGGATTAGGGGACGGGTGAGGGTCAGGCTTCGGGGAAGGGTTAGGGTTAGGGTTCGGGCTAGGGTTAGGGTTAGGGGACGGGGACGGTTTAGGGTCCAGGTGAGGGTACGGCAACGCTTTAGGGGGAGCGTGCGTGTGAGGGCGCGGGTTAGTGTTAGCGTACGGGTTAGGATTAGGGGACGGGTGAGGGTCAGGCTTCGGGGAAGGGTTAGGGTTAGGGTTCGGGCTAGGGTTAGGGTTAGGGGACGGGGACAGTTTAGGGTCCAGGTGAGGGTACGGCAACGCTTTAGGGGGAGCGTGCGTGTGAGGGTGCGGGTTAGTGTTAGCGTACGGGTTAGGATTAGGGGACGGGTGAGGGTCAGGCTTCGGGGAAGGGATAGGGTTAGGGTTCGAGCTAGGGTTAGCGTTAGGGGACGGGGACGGTTTAGGGTCCAGGTGAGGGTACGGCAACGCTTTAGGGGGAGCGTGCATGAGAGGGCGTGGGTTAGTGTTAGCGTGCGTGTTAGGATTAGGGTACGGGTGAGGGTCAGGCTTCGGGGAAGGGATAGGGTTAGGGTTCGAGCTAGGGTTAGGGTTAGGGGACGGGGCCGGTTTCGGGTACAGATGAGGGTACGGTAACGCTTTAGGGGGAGCGTGCGTGTGAGGGCGCGCGTTAGTGTTAGCGTACGGGTTAGGATTAGGGGACGGGTGAGGGTCAGGCTTCATGGAAGGGTTAGGGTTACGGTTCGGGCTAGGGTTAGGGTTAGGGGACGGGGACGGTTTAGGGTCCAGGTGAGGGTACGGCAACGCTTTAGGGGGAGCGTGCGTGTGAGGGCGCGGGTTAGTGTTAGCGTACGGGTTAGGATTAGGGGACGGGTGAGGGTCAGGCTTCGGGGAAGGGTTAGGGTTAGGGTTAGGGGACGGGGATGGTTTAGGGTCCAGGTGAGGGTACGGCAACGCTTTAGGGGGAGCGTGCGTGTGAGGGCGCGGGTTAGTGTTAGCGTACGGGTTAGGATTAGGGGACGGGTGAGGGTCAGGCTTCGGGGAAGGGTTAGGGTTATGGTTCGGGCTAGGGTTAGAGTTAGGGGACGGGGACGGTTTAGGGTCCAGGTGAGGGTACGGCAACGCTTTAGGGGGAGCGTGCGTGTGAGGGCGCGGGTTATTGTTAGCGTACGGGTTAGGATTAGGGGACGGGTGAGGGTCAGGCTTCGGGGAAGGGTTAGGGTTAGGGTTCGGGCTAGGGTTAGGGTTAGGGGATGGGGACGGTTTAGGGTCCAGGTGAGGATACGGCAACGCTTAAGGGGGAGCGTGCGTGTGAGGGCGTGGGTGAGTGATAGCGTACGGGTTAGGATTAGGGGACGGGTGAGGGTCAGGCTTCGGGGAAGGGTTAGGGTTAGGGTTCGGGCTAGGGTTAGGGTTAGGGGACGGGGACGGTTTAGGGTCCAGGTGAGGGTACGGCAACGCTTTAGGGGGAGCGTGCGTGTGAGAGCGCGGGTTAGTGTTAGCGTACGGGTTAGGATTAGGGGACGGGTGAGGGTCAGGCTTCGGGGAAGGGTTAGGGTTAGGGTTCGGGCTAGGGTTAGGGTTAGGGGACGGGGACGGTTTAGGGTCCAGGTGAGGGTACGGCAACGCTTAAGGGGGAGCGTGCGTGTGAGGGCGTGGGTGAGTGATAGCGTACGGGTTAGGATTAGGGGAGGGGTGAGGCTCAGGCTTCGGGGAAGGGTTAGGGTTAGGGTTCGGGCTAGGGTTAGGGTTAGGGGACGGGGACGGTTTAGGGTCCAGGTGAGCGTACAGCAACGCTTTAGGGGGAGCGTGCGTGTGAGGGCGCGGGATAGTGTTAGCGTACGGGTTAGGATTAGGGGACGGGTAAGGGTCAGGCTTCGGGGAAGGGTTAGGGTTAGGGTTCGGGCTAGGGTTAGTGTTAGGGGACGGGGATGGTTTAGGGTCCAGGTGAGGGTACGGCAACTCTTTAGGGGGAGCGTGTGTGTGAGGGCGCGGGTTAGTGTTAGCGTACGGGTTAGGATTAGCGGACGGGTGAGGGTCAGGCTTCGGGGAAGGGTTAGGGTTAGGGTTCGGGCTAGGGTTAGGGTTAGGGGACGGGGACGGTTTAGGGTCCAGGTGAGGGTACGGCAACGCTTTAGAGGGAGCGTGCGTGTGAGGGCGCGGGTTATTGTTAGCGTACGTGTTAGGATTAGGGGACGGGTGAGGGTCAGGCTTCGGGGAAGTGTTAGGGTTAGGGTTCGGGCTAGGGATAGGGTTAGGGGACGGGGACGGTTTAGGGTCCAGGTGAGGGTACGGCAACGCTTTAGGGGGAGCGTGCGTGTGAGGGCGCAGGTTAGTGTTAGCGTACGGGTTAGGATTAGGGGACGGGTGAGGGTCAGGCTTCGGGGAAGGGTTAGGGTTAGGGTTCGGGCTAGGGTTAGGGTTAGGGGACGGGGACGGTTTACGGTCCAGGTGAGGGTACGGCAACGCTTTAGGGGGAGCGTGCGTGTGAGGGCGCGGGTTAGTGTTAGCGTACGGGTTAGGATTAGGGGACGGGTGAGGGTCAGGCATCGGGGAAGGGTTAGGGTTAGGGTTCGGGCTAGGGTTAGGGTTAGGGGACGGGGACGGTTTAGGGTCCAGGTGAGGGTACGGCAACGCTTTAGGGGGAGCGTGCGTGTGAGGGCGCGGGTTAGTGTTAGCGTACGGTTTAGGATTAGGGGACGGGTGAGGGTCCGGCTTCGGGGAAGGGTTAGGGTTAGGGTTCAGCTAGGGTTAGGGTTAGGGGACGGGGACGGTTTAGGATCCAGGTGAGGGTACGGCAACGCTTTAGGGGGAGCGTGCGTGTGACGGCGCGGGTTAGTGTTAGCGTACGGGTTAGGATTACGGGACGGGTGAGGGTCAGGCTTCGGGGAAGGGTTAGGGTTAGGGTTCGGGCTAGGGTTAGGGTTAGGGGACGGGGACGGTTTAGGGTCCAGGTGAGGGTACGGCAACGCTTTAGGGGGAGCGTGCGTGTGAGGGCGCGGGTTAGTGTTAGCGTACGGGTTAGGATTAGGGGACGGGTGAGGCTCAGGCTTCGAGGAAGGGTTAGGGTTAGGGTTCGGGCTAGGGTTAGGGTTAGGGGACGGGGACGGTTTAGGGTCCAGGTGAGCGTATGGCAATGCTTTAGGGGGAGCGTGCGTGTGAGGGCGCGGGTTAGTGTTAGCGTACGGGTTAGGATTAGGGGACGGGTGAGGGTCAGGCTTCGGGGAAGGGTTAGGGTTAGGGTTCGGGCTAGGGTTAGGGTTAGGGGACGGGGACGGTTTAGGGTCCAGGTGAGGATACGGCAACGCTTAAGGGGGAGCATGCGTATGAGGGCGCGGGTGAGTGATAGCGTACGGGTTAGAATTAGGGGATGGGTGAGGGTCAGGCTTCGGGGAAGTGTTAGGGTTAGGGTTCGGGCTAGGGTTAGGGTTAGGGGACGGGGATGGTTTAGGGTCCAGGTGAGGGTACGGCAACGCTTTAGGGGGAGCGTGTGTGTGAGGGCGCGGGTTAGTGTTAGCGTACGGGTTTGGATTAGGGGACGGGTGAGGGTCAGGCTTCGGGGAAGGGTTAGGGTTAGGGTTCGGGCTAGGTTTAGGGGACGGGGACGGGGACGATTTAGGGTCCAGGTGAGGGTACGGCAACGCTTTAGGGGGAGCGTGCGTGTCACGGCGTGGGTTAGTGTCAACATACGGGTTAGGATTAGGGGACGGGTGAGGGTCAGGCTTCGGGGAAGGGTTAGGGTTAGGGTTCGGGCTAGGGTTAGGGTTAGGTGACGGGGACGGTTTAGGGTCCAGGTGAGGGTACGGCAACGCTTTAGGGGGAGCGTGCGTGTGAGGGCGCGGGTTAGTGTTAGCGTACGGGTTAGGATTAGGGGACGGGTGAGGGTCAGGCTTCGGGGAAGGGTTAGGGTTAGGGTTCGGGCTAGGGTTAGGGTTAGGGGACGGGGACGGTTTAGGGTCCAGGTGAGGGTACGGCAACGCTTTAGAGGGAGCGTGCGTGTGAGGGCGCGGGTTATTGTTAGCGTACGTGTTAGGATTAGGGGACGGGTGAGGCTCAGGCTTCGGGGAAGTGTTAGGGTTAGGGTTCGGGCTAGGGATAGGGTTAGGGGACGGGGACGGTTTAGGGTCCAGGTGAGGGTACGGCAACGCTTTAGGGGGAGCATGCGTGTGAGGGCGCGGCTTAGTGTTAGCGTACGGGTTAGGATTAGGGGACGGGTGAGGGTCAGGTTTCGGGGAAGGGTTAGGGTTAGGGTTCGGGGTAGGGTTAGGGTTAGGGGACGGGGACGGTTTACGGTCCAGGTGAGGGTACGGCAACGCTTTAGGGGGAGCGTGCGTGTGAGGGCGCGGGTTAGTGTTAGCGTACGGGTTAGGATTAGCGGACCGGTGAGGGTCAGGCTTCGGGGAAGGGTTAGGGTTAGGGTTCGGGCTAGGGTTAAGGTTAGGGGACGGGGACGGTTTAGGGTCCAGGTGAGGGTACGGCAACGCTTTAGGGGGAGCGTGCGTGTGAGGGCGCGGGTTAGTGTTAGCGTACGGGTTAGGATTAGGGGACGGGTGAGGGTCAGGCTTCGGGGAAGGGTTAGGGTTAGGGTTCGGGCTAGGGTTAGGGTTAGGGGACGGGGACGGTTTACGGTCCAGGTGAGGGTACGGCAACGCTTTAGGGGGAGCGTGTGTGTGAGGGCGTGGGTTAGTGTTAGCGTATGGGTTAGGATTAGGGGACGGGTGAGGGTCAGGCTTCGGGGAAGGGTTAGGGTTAGGGTTCGGGCGAGGGTTAGGGTTAGGGGACGGGGACGGTTTAGGGTCCAGGTGAGGGTACGGCAACGCTTTAGGGGGAGCGTGCGTGTGAGGGCGTGGGTTAGTGTTAGCGTACGGGTTAGGATTAGGGGACGGGTGAGGGTCAGGCTTCGGGGAAGGGTTAGGGTTACGGTTCGGGCTAGGGTTAGGGTTAGGGGACGGGGACGGTTTAGGGTCCAGGTGAGGGTACGGCAACGCTTTAGGGGGAGCGTGCGTGTGAGGGCGCGGGTTAGTGTTAGCGTACGGGTTAGGATTAGGGGACGGGTGAGGGTCAGGCTTCGGGGAAGGGTTAGGGTTAGGGTTCGGGCTAGGGTTAGGGTTAGGGGACGGGGACGGTTTAGGGTCCAGGTGAGGGTACGGCAACGCTTTAGGGGGAGCGTGCGTGTGAGGGCGCGGGTTAGTGTTAGCGTACGGGTTAGGATTATGGGACGGGTGAGGGTCAGGCTTCGGGGAAGGGTTAGGGTTAGGGTTCGGGCTAGGGTTAGGGTTAGGGGACGGGGACGGTTTAGGGTCCAGGTGAGCGTATGGCAACGCTTTAGGGGGAGCGTGCATGTGAGGGCGCGGGTTAGTGTTAGCGTACGGGTTAGGATTAGGGGACGGGTGAGGGTCAGGCTTCGGGGAAGGGTTAGGGTTAGGGTTCGGGCTAGGGTTAGGGTTAGGGGACGGGGACGGTTTAGGGTCTAGGTGAGGGTACGGCAACGCTTTAGGGGGAGCGTGCGTGTGAGGGCGCGGGTTAGTGTTAGCGTACGGGTTAGGATTAGGGTACGGGTGAGGGTCAGGCTTCGGGGAAGGGTTAGGGTTATGGTTCGGGCTAGGGTTAGGGTTAGGGGACGGGGACGGTTTAGGGTCCAGGTGAGGGTACGGCAACGCTTTAGGGGGAGCGTGCGTGTGAGGGCGCGGGTTAGTGTTAGCGTACGGGTTAGGATTAGGGGACGGGTGAGGGTCAGGCTTCGGGGAAGGGTTAGGGTTAGGTTTCGGGCTAGGGTTAGGGTTAGGGGACGGGGACGGTTTAGGGTCCAGGTGAGGGTACCGCAACGCTTTAGGGGGAGCGTGCGTGTGAGGGCACGGGTTAGTGTTAGCGTACGGGTTAGCATTAGGGGACGGGTGAGGGTCAGGCTTCGGGGAAGGGTTAGGGTTAGGGTTCGGGCTAGGGTTAGGGTTAGGGGACGGGGACGGTTTAGGGTCCAGGTGAGGGTACGGCAACCCTTTAGGGGGAGCGTGCGTGTGAGGGCGCGGATTAGTGTTAGCGTACGGGTTAGGATTAGGGGACGGGTGAGGGTCAGGCTTCGGGGAAGGGTTAGGGTTACGGTTCGGGCTAGGGTTAGGGTTAGGGGACGGGGACGGTTTAGGGTCCAGGTGAGGGTACGGCAACGCTTTAGAGGGAGCGTGCGTGTGAGGGCGTGGGTTATTGTTAGCGTACGTGTTAGGATTAGGGGACGGGTGAGGGTCAGGCTTCGGGGAAGGGTTAGGGTTAGGGTTCGGGCTACGGTTAGGGTTAGGGGACGGGGACGGTTTAGGCTCCAGGTGAGGATACGGCAACGCTTAAGGGGGAGCGTGCGTGTGAGGGCGCGGGTGAGTGATAGCGTACGTGTTAGGATTAGGGGACGGGTGAGGGTCAGGCTTCGGGGAAGGGTTAGGGTTAGGGTTCGGGCTAGGGTTAGGGTTAGGGGACGGGGATGGTTTAGGGTCCAGGTGAGGGTACGGCAACGCTTTAGGGGGAGCGTGCGTGTGAGGGCGCGGGTTAGTGTTAGCGTACGGGTTAGGATTAGGGGACGGGTGAGGGTCAGGCTTCGGGGAAGGGTTAGGGTTATGGTTCGGGCTAGGGTTAGAGTTAGGGGACGGGGACGGTTTAGGGTCCAGGTGAGGGTACGGCAACACTTTAGGGGGAGCGTGCGTGTGAGGGCGCGGGTCAGTGTTAGCGTACGGGTTAGGATTAGGGGACGGGTGAGGGTCAGGCTTCGGGGAAGGGTTAGGGTTAGGGTTCGGGCTAGGGTTAGGGGACGGGGAGGGGGACGATTTAGGGTCCAGGTGAGCGTACGGCAACGCTTTAGGGGGAGCGTGCGTGTGAGGGCGAGGGTTAGTGTTAGCGTACGGGTTAGGATTAGGGGACGTGTGAGGGTCAGGCTTCGGGGAATTGTTAGGGTTAGGGTTCGGGCTAGGTTTAGGGTTAGGGGACGGGGACGGTTTAGGGTCAAGGTGAGGGTACGGCAACGCTTTAGGGGGAGCGTGCGTGTGAGGGCGCGGGTTAGTGTTAGCGTACGGGTTAGGATTAGGGGACGGGTGAGGCTCAGGCTTCGGGGAAGGGTTAGGGTTAGGGTTCAGGCTAGGGTTAGGGTTAGGGGACGGGGACGGTTTAGGGTCCAGGTGAGGGTACGGCAACGCTTTAGAGGGAGCGTGCGTGTGAGGGCGCGGGTTATTGTTAGCGTACGTGTTAGGATTAGGGGACGGGTGAGTGTCAGGCTTCGGGGAAGGGTTAGGGTTAGGGTTCGGGCTAGGGTTAGGGTTAGGGGACGGGGACGGTTTAGGGTCCAGGTGAGGATACGGCAACGCTTAAGGGGGAGCGTGCGTGTGAGGGCGCGGGTGAGTGATAGCGTACGGGTTAGGATTAGGGGACGGGTGAGGGTCAGGCTTCGGGGAAGGGTTAGGGTTAGGGTTCGGGCTAGGGTTAGGGTTAGGGGACTGGGATGGTTTAGGGTCCAGGTGAGGGTACGGCAACGCTTTAGGGGGAGCGTGCGTGTGAGGGCGCGAGTTAGTGTTAGCATACGGGTTTGGATTAGGGGACGGGTGAGGGTCAGGCTTCGGGGAAGGGTTAGGGTTATGGTTCGGGCTAGGGTTAGGGTTAGGGGACGGGGACGGTTTAGGGTCCAGGTGAGGGTACGGCAACACTTTAGGGGGAGCGTGCGTGTGAGGGCGCGGGTCAGTGTTAGCGTACGGGTTAGGATTACGGGACGGGTGAGGGTCAGGCTTCGGGGAGGGGTTAGGTTTAGGGTTCGGGCTAGGGTTAGGGGACGGGGACGGGGACGATTTAGGGTCCAGGTGAGGGTACGGCAATGCTTTAGGGGGAGCGTGCGTGTCAGGGCGTGTGTTAGTGTCAGCATACGGGTTAGGATTAGGGAACGGGTGAGGGTCAGGCTTCGGGGAAGTGTTAGGGTTAGGGTTCGGGCTAGGGTTAGGGTTAGGGGACGGGGACGGTTTAGGGTCCAGGTGAGGGTACGGCAACCCTTTAGGGGGAGCGTGCGTGTGAGGGCGCGGGTTAGTGTTAGTGTACGGGTTAGGATTAGGGGATGGGTGAGGGTCAGGCTTCGGGGAAGGGTTAGGGTTAGGGTTCGGGCTAGGGTTAGGGTTAGGGGACGGGGACGGTTTAGGGTCCAGGTGAGGGTACGGCAACGCTTTAGGGGGTGCGTGCGTGTGAGGGCGCGGGTTAGTGTTAGCGTACGGGTTAGGAGTAGGGGACGGGTGAGGGTCAGGCTTCGGGGAAGGGTTAGGGTTAGGGTTCGGGCTAGGGTTAGGTTTAGGGGACGGGGACGGTTTAGGGTCCAGGTGAGGGTACGGCAACGCTTTAGGGGGAGCCTGCGTGTGGGCGCGGGTTAGTGTTAGCGTACGGGTTAGGATTAGGGGACGGGTGAGGGTCAGGCTTCGGGGAAGGGTTAGGGTTATGGTTCGGGCTAGGGTTAGGGTTAGGGGACGGGGACGGTTTCGGGTCCAGGTGAGGGTACGGTAACGCTTTAGGGGGAGCGTGCGTGTGAGGGCTCGGGTTACTGTTAGCGTACGGGTTAAGATTAGGGGATGGGTGAGGGTCAGGCTTCGGGGAAGGGTTAGGGTTAGGGTTCGGTCTAGGGTTAGGTTTAGGGGACGGAGACTGTTTAGGGTCCAGGTGAGGGTACAGCAACGCTTTAGGGGGAGCGTGCGTGTGAGAGCATGGGTTAGTGTTAGCGTACGGGTTAGGATTAGGGGACGGGTGAGGGTCAGGCTTCGGGCAAGGGTTAGGGTTAGGGTTCAGGGTAGGGTTAGGGTTAGGGGACGGGGACGGTTTAGGGTCCAGGTGAGGGTACGGCAACGCTTTAGGGGGAGCGTGCGTGTGAGGGCGCGGGTTAGTGTTAGCGTAAGGGTTAGGATTAGGGGACGGGTGAGGGTCAGGCTTCGGGGAAGGGTTAGGGTTAGGGTTCAGGCTAGGGTTAGGTTTAGGGGACGGGGACGGTTTAGGGTCCAGTTGAGGGTACGGCAACGCTTTAGGGGGAGCGTGCGTGTGAGGGCGCGGGTTAGTGTTAGCGTACGGGTTAGGATTAGGGGACGGGTGAGGGTCAGGCTACGGGGAAGGGTTAGGGTTAGGGTTCGGTCTAGGGTTAGGGTTAGGGGACGGGGACGGTTTAGGGTCCAGGTGAGGGTACGGCAACGCTTTAGGGGGAGCGTGCGTGTGAGGGCGTGGGTTAGTGTTAGCGTACGGGTTAGGATTAGGGGACGGGTGAGGTTCAGGCTTCGGGGAAGGGTTAAGGTTAGGGTTCGGGCTAGGGTTAGGGTTAGGGGACGGGGACGGTTTAGGGTCCAGGTGAGGGTACGGCAACGCTTTAGGGGGAGCGTGCGTGTGAGGGCGCGGGTTAGTGTTAGCGTACGGGTTAGGATTAGGGGACGGGTGAGGGTCAGGCTTCGGGGAAGGGTTAGGGTTAGGGTTCGGGCTAGGGTTAGAGTTAGGGCACGGGGACGGTTTCGGGTCCAGGTGAGGGTACGGTAACGCATTAGGGGGAGCGTACGTGTGAGGGCTCGGGTTAGTGTTAGCGTACGGGTTAGGATTAGGGGACGGGTGAGGGTCAGGCTTCGGGGAAGGGTTAGGGTTAGGGTTCGGGCTAGGGTTAGGGTTAGGGGACGGGGACGGTTTAGGGTCCAGGTGAGGGTACGGCAACGCTTTAGTGGGAGCGTGCGTGTGAGGGCGCGGGTTAGTGTTAGCGTACGGGTTAGGATTAGGGGACGGGTGAGGGTCAGGCTTCGGGGAAGGGTTAGGGTTAGGGTTCGGGCTAGGGTTAGGGTTCGGGGACGGGGACGGTTTAGGGTCCAGGTGAGGGTACGGCAACGCTTTAGGGGGAGCGTGCGTGTGAGGGTGCGGGTTAGTGTTAGCGTACGGGTTAGGATTAGGGGACGGGTGAGGGTCAGGCTTCGGGGAAGGGTTAGGGTTAGGGTTCGGGCTAGGGTTAGGCTTAGGGGACGGGGACGGTTTCGGGTCCAGGTGAGCGTATGGCAACGCTTTAGGGGGAGCGTGCGTGTGAGGGCGCGGGTTAGTGTTAGCGTACGGGTTAGGATTAGGGGACAGGTGAGGGTCAGGCTTCGGGGAAGGGTTAGGGTTAGGGTTCGGGCTAGGGTTAGGGTTCGGGGACGGGGACGGTTTAGGGTCCAGGTGAGGGTACGGCAACGCTTTAGGGGGAGCGTGTGTGTGAGGGTGTGGGTTAGTGTTAGCGTACGGGTTAGGATTTGGTGACGGGTGAGGGTCAGGCTTCGGGGAAAGGTTAGGGTTAGGGTTCGGGCTAGGGTTAGTGTTAGGGAACGGGGACGGTTTCGGGTCCAGGTGAGGGTACGGTAACGCTTTAGGGGGAGCGTGCGTGTGAGGGCTCGGGTTAGTGTTAGCGTACGGGTTAAGATTAGGGGATGGGTGAGGGTCAGGCTTCGGGCAAGGGTTAGGGTTAGGGTTCGGTCTAGGGTTAGGTTTAGGGGACGGAGACTGTTTAGGGTCCAGGTGAGGGTACAGCAACGCTTTAGGGGGAGCGTGCGTGTGAGGGCACGGGTTAGTGTTAGCGTACGGGTTAGGATTAGGGGACGGGTGAGGGTCAGGCTTCGGGCAAGGGTTAGGGTTAGGGTTCAGGCTAGGGTTAGGGTTAGGGGACGGGGACGGTTTAGGGTCCAGGTGAGGGTACGGCAACGCTTTATGGGGAGCGTGCATGTGAGGGCGCGGGTTAGTGTTAGCGTACGGGTTAGGATTAGGGGACGGGTGAGGGTCAGGCTTCGGGGAAGGGTTAGGGTTAGGGTTCGGGCTAGGGTTAGGTTTAGGGGACGGGGACGGTTTAGGGTCCAGATGAGGGTACGGCAACGCTTTAGGGGGAGAGTGCGTGTGAGGGCGCGGGTTAGTGTTAGCGTACGGGTTAGGATTAGGGGAAGGGTGAGGGTCAGGCTACGGGGAAGGGTTAGGGTTAGGGTTCGGTCTAGGGTTAGGGTTAGGGGACGGGGACGGTTTAGGGTCCAGGTGAGGGTACGGCAACGCTTTAGGGGGAGCGTGCGTGTGAGGGCGTGGGTTAGTGTTAGCGTATGGGTTAGGATTAGGGGACGGGTGAGGTTCAGGCTTCGGGGAAGGGTTAAGGTTAGGGTTCGGGCTAGGGTTAGGGTTAGGGGACGGGGACGGTTTAGGGTCCAGATGAGGGTTCGGCAACGCTTTAAGGAGAGCGTGCGTGTGAGGGCGCGGGTTAGTGTTAGCGTACAGGTTAGGATTAGGGGACGGGTGAGGGTCAGGCTTCGGGGAAGGGTTAGGGTTAGGGTTCGGGCTAGGGTTAGGTTTAGGGGACGGGGACGGTTTAGGGTCCAGGTGAGGATACGGCAACGCTTAAGGGGGAGCATGCGTGTGAGGGCGCGGGTGAGTGATAGCGTACGGGTTAGGATTAGGGGACGGGTGAGGGTCAGGCTTCGGGGAAGGGTTAGGGTTAGGGTTCGGGCTAGGGTTAGGGTTAGGGGACGGGGACGGTTTAGGGTCCAGGTGAGGGTACGGCTACACTTTAGGGGGAGCGTGCGTGTGAGGGCGTGGGTCAGTGTTAGCGTACGGGTTAGGATTAGGGGACGGGTGAGGGTCAGGCTTCGGGGAAGGGTTAGGGTTAGGGTTCGGGCTAGGGTTAGGGGACGGGGACAGGGACGATTTAGGGTACAGGTGAGGGTACGGCAACGCTTTAGGGGGAGCGTGCGTGTCAGGGCGTGGGTTAGTGTCAGCGTACGGGTTAGGATTAGGGAACGGGTGAGGGTCAGGCTTCGGGGAAGAGTTAGGGTTAGGGTTCGGGCTAGGGTTATGGTTAGGGGTCGGGGATGGTTTAGGGTCCAGGTGAGGGTACGGCAACGCTTTAGGGGGAGCGTGCGTGTGAGGGCGCGGGTTAGTGTTACCGTACGGGTTAGGATTAGGGGACGGGTGAGGGTCAGGCTTCGGGGAAGTGTTAGGGTTAGGGTTCGGGCTAGGGTTAGGGTTAGGGGACGGGGACAGTTTAGGGTCCAGGTGAGGGTACGGCAACGCTTTAGAGGGAGCGTGCGTGTGAGGGCGCAGGTTATTGTTAGCGTACGGGTTAGGATTAAGGGACGGGTGAGTGTCAGGCTTCGGGGAAGGGTTAGGGTTAGGGTTCGGGCTAGGGTTAGGGTTAGGGGACGGGGACGGTTTAGGGTCCAGGTGAGGGTACGGCAACGCTTAAGGGGGAGCGTGCGTGTGAGGGCACGGGTGAGTGATAGTGTACGGGTTAGGATTAGGGGACGGGTGAGGGTCAGGCTTCGGGGAAGGGTTAGGGTTAGGGTTCGGGCTAGGGTTAGGGTTAGGGGACGGGGACGGTTTAGGGTCCAGGTGAGGATACGGCAACGCTTAAGGGGGAGCGTGCGTGTGAGGGCGCGGGTGAGTGATAGCGTACGGGTTAGGATTAGGGGACGGGTGAGGGTCAGGCTTCGGGGAAGGGTTAGGGTTAGGGTTCGGGCTAGGTTTAGGGTTAGGGGACGGGGACGGTTTAGGGTCCAGGTGAGGATACGGCAATGCTTAAGGGGGAGCGTGCGTGTGAGGGCGCGGGTGAGTGATAGCGTACGGGTTAGGATTAGGGGACGGGTGAGGGTCAGGCTTCGGGGAAGGGTTAGGGTTAGGGTTCGGGCTAGGGTTAGGGTTAGGGGACGGGGACGGTTTAGGGTCCAAGTGAGGATACGGCAACGCTTAAGGGGGAGCGTGCGTGTGAGGGCGCGGGTGAGTGATAGCGTACGGGTTAGGATTAGGGGACGGGTGAGGGTCAGGCTTCGGGGAAGGGTTAGGGTTAGGGTTCGGGCTAGGGTTAGGGTTAGGGGACGGGGACGGTTTAGGGTCCAGGTGAGGGTACGGCAACGCTTTAGGGGGAGCGTGCGTGTGAGGGCGCGGGTTAGTGTTAGCGTACGGGTTAGGATTAGGGGACGGGTGAGGGTCAGGCTTCGGGGAAGGGTTAGGGTTAGGGTTCGGGCTAGGGTTAGGGTTAGGGGACGGGGACGGTTTAGGGTCCAGGTGAAGGTATGGCAACGCTTTAGAGGGAGCGTGCGTTGAGGGCGCGGGTTATTGTTAGCGTACGGGATAGGATTACGGGACGGGTGAGGGTCAGGCTTCGGGGAAGGGTTAGGGTTAGGGTTCGGGCTAGGGTTAGGGTTAGGGGACGGGGACGGTTTAGGGTCCAGATGAGGGTACGGCAACGCTTAAGGGGGAGCGTGCGTGTGAGAGCGTCGGTGAGTGATAGCGTACGGGTTAGGATTAGGGGACGGGTGAGGCTCAGGCTTCGGGGAAGGGTTAGGGTTACGGTTCGGGCTAGGGTTAGGGGACGGGGACGGGGACGGTTTAGGGTCCAGGTGAGCGTACGGCAACGCTTTAGGGGGAGCGTGCGTGTGAGGGCGAGGGTTAGTGTTAGCGTACGGGTTAGGATTAGGGGACGTGTGAGGGTCAGGCTTCGGGGAATTGTTAGGGTTAGGGTTCGGGCTAGGTTTAGGGTTAGGGGACGGGGACGGTTTAGGGTCAAGGTGAGGGTACGGCAACGCTTTAGGGGGAGCGTGCGTGTGAGGGCGCGGGTTAGTGTTAGCGTACGGGTTAGGATTAGGGGACGGGTGAGGCTCAGGCTTCGGGGAAGGGTTAGGGTTAGGGTTCAGGCTAGGGTTAGGGTTAGGGGACGGGGACGGTTTAGGGTCCAGGTGAGGGTACGGCAACGCTTTAGAGGGAGCGTGCGTGTGAGGGCGCGGGTTATTGTTAGCGTACGTGTTAGGATTAGGGGACGGGTGAGTGTCAGGCTTCGGGGAAGGGTTAGGGTTAGGGTTCGGGCTAGGGTTAGGGTTAGGGGACGGGGATGGTTTAGGGTCCAGGTGAGGATACGGCAACGCTTAAGGGGGAGCGTGCGTGTGAGGGCGCGGGTGAGTGATAGCGTACGGGTTAGGATTAGGGGACGGGTGAGGGTCAGGCTTCGGGGAAGGGTTAGGGTTAGGGTTCGGGCTAGGGTTAGGGTTAGGGGACTGGGATGGTTTAGGGTCCAGGTGAGGGTACGGCAACGCTTTAGGGGGAGCGTGCGTGTGAGGGCGCGAGTTAGTGTTAGCATACGGGTTTGGATTAGGGGACGGGTGAGGGTCAGGCTTCGGGGAAGGGTTAGGGTTATGGTTCGGGCTAGGGTTAGGGTTAGGGGACGGGGACGGTTTAGGGTCCAGGTGAGGGTACGGCAACACTTTAGGGGGAGCGTGCGTGTGAGGGCGCGGGTCAGTGTTAGCGTACGGGTTAGGATTACGGGACGGGTGAGGGTCAGGCTTCGGGGAGGGGTTAGGTTTAGGGTTCGGGCTAGGGTTAGGGGACGGGGACGGGGACGATTTAGGGTCCAGGTGAGGGTACGGCAATGCTTTAGGGGGAGCGTGCGTGTCAGGGCGTGTGTTAGTGTCAGCATACGGGTTAGGATTAGGGAACGGGTGAGGGTCAGGCTTCGGGGAAGTGTTAGGGTTAGGGTTCGGGCTAGGGTTAGGGTTAGGGGACGGGGACGGTTTAGGGTCCAGGTGAGGGTACGGCAACCCTTTAGGGGGAGCGTGCGTGTGAGGGCGCGGGTTAGTGTTAGTGTACGGGTTAGGATTAGGGGATGGGTGAGGGTCAGGCTTCGGGGAAGGGTTAGGGTTAGGGTTCGGGCTAGGGTTAGGGTTAGGGGACGGGGACGGTTTAGGGTCCAGGTGAGGGTACGGCAACGCTTTAGGGGGAGCGTGCGTGTGAGGGCGCGCGTTAGTGTTAGCGTACGGGTTAGGAGTAGGGGACGGGTTAGGGTCAGGCTTCGGGGAAGTGTTAGGGTTAGGGTTCGGGCTAGGGTTAGGGTTAGGGGACAGCGACGGTTTAAGGTCCAGGTGAGGGTACGGCAACGCTTTAGGGGGAGCGTGCGTGTGAGGGCGTGGGTTAGTGTTAGCGTACGGGTTAGGATTAGGGGACGGGTGAGTGTCAGGCTTCGGGGAAGGGTTAGGGTTAGGGTTCGGGCTAGGGTTAGGGGACGGGGACGGTTTAGGGTCCAGGTGAGGGTACGGCAACCCTTTAGGGGGAGCGTGCGTGTGAGGGCGCGGGTAAGTTTTAGCGTACGGTTTAGGATTAGGGGACGGGTGAGGGTCAGGCTTCGGGGAAGGGTTAGGGTTAGGGTTCGGGCTAGGGTTAGAGTTAGGGGACGGGGACGGTTTCGGGTCCAGGTGAGGGTACGGCAACGCTTTAGGGGGAGCGTGCGTGTGAGGGCGCGGGTTAGTGTTAGCGTACGGTTTAGGATTAGGGGACGGGTGAGGGTCAGGCTTCGGGGAAGGGTTAGGGTTAGGGTTCAGGCTAGGGTTAGGGTAAGGGGACGGGGACGGTTTCGGCTCCAGGTGAGGGTACGGCAACGCTTTAGAAGGAGCGTGCGTGTGAGGGCGCGGGTTAGTGTTAGCGTACGGGTTAGGATTAGGGGACGGGTGAGGGTCAGGCTTCGGGGAAGGGTTAGGGTTAGGGTTCGGGCTAGGGTTAGGATTCGGGGACGGGGACGGTTTAGGGTCCAGGTGAGGGTACGGCAACGCTTTAGGGGGAGCGTGCTGTGAGGGCGTGGGTTAGTGTTAGCGTACGGGTTAGGATTAGGGGACGGGTGAGGGTCAGGCTTCGGGCAAGGGTTAGGGTTAGGGTTCGGGCTAGGGTTAGGTTTAGGGGACGGGGACGGTTTAGGGTCCAGGTGAGGGTACGGCAACGCTTTAGGGGGAGCGTGCGTGTGAGGGCGCGGGTTAGTGTTAGCGTAAGGGTTAGGATTAGGGGACGGGTGAGGGTCAGGCTTTGGGGAAGGGTAAGTGTTAGGGTTCAGGCTAGGGTTAGGGTTAGGGGACGGGGACGGTTTCGGCTCCAGGTGAGGGTACGGCAACGCTTTAGGGGGAGCGTGCGTGTGAGGGCGCGGGTTAGTGTTAGCGTACGGGTTAGGATTAGGGGACGGGTGAGGGTCAGGCTTCGGGGAAGGGTTAGGGTTAGGGTTCGGGCTAGGGTTAGGGTTAGGGGACGAGGACGGTTTCGGGTCCAGGTGAGGGTACGGCAACGCTTTAGGGGGAGCGTGCGTGTGAGGGCGCGGGTTAGTGTTAGCGTACGGGTTAGGATTAGGGGACGGGTGAGGGTCAGGCTTCGGGGAAGGGTTAGGGTTAGGGTTCGGGCTAGGGTTAGGGTTAGGGGACGGGGACGGTTTAGGGTCCAGGTGAGGGTACGGCAACGCTTTAGTGGGAGCGTGCGTGTTAGGGCGCGGGTTAGTGTTAGCGTACGTGTTAGGATTAGGGGACGGGTGAGGGTCAGGCTTCGGGGAAGGGTTAGGGTTAGGGTTCGGGCTAGGGTTAGGGTTAGGGGACGGGGACGGTTTAGGGTCCAGTTGAGGGTACGGCAACGCTTTAGGGGGAGCGTGCGTGTGAGGGCGCGGGTTAGTGTTAGCGTACGGGTTAGGATTAGGGGACGGGTGAGGGTCAGGCTTCGGGGAAGGGTTAGGGTTAGGGTTCGGGCTAGGGTTAGGGTTAGGGGACGGGGACGGTTTAGGGTCCAGGTGAGGGTACGGCAACGCTTTAGGGGGAGCGTGCGTTTGAGGGCGCAGGTTAGTGTTAGCGTACGGGTTAGGATTAGGGGACGGGTGAGGGTCAGGCTTCGGGGAAGGGTTAGGGTTAGGGTTCGGGCTAGGGTTAGGGTTAGGGGACGGGGACAGTTTAGGGTCCAGGTGAGGGTACGGCAACGCTTTAGGGGGAGCGTGCGTGTGAGGGTGCGGGTTAGTGTTAGCGTACGGGTTAGGATTAGGGGACGGGTGAGGGTCAGGCTTCGGGGAAGGGATAGGGTTAGGGTTCGAGCTAGGGTTAGCGTTAGGGGACGGGGACGGTTTAGGGTCCAGGTGAGGGTACGGCAACGCTTTAGGGGGAGCGTGCATGAGAGGGCGTGGGTTAGTGTTAGCGTGCGTGTTAGGATTAGGGTACGGGTGAGGGTCAGGCTTCGGGGAAGGGATAGGGTTAGGGTTCGAGCTAGGGTTAGGGTTAGGGGACGGGGCCGGTTTCGGGTCCAGATGAGGGTACGGTAACGCTTTAGGGGGAGCGTGCGTGTGAGGGCGCGCGTTAGTGTTAGCGTACGGGTTAGGATTAGGGGACGGGTGAGGGTCAGGCTTCATGGAAGGGTTAGGGTTACGGTTCGGGCTAGGGTTAGGGTTAGGGGACGGGGACGGTTTAGGGTCCAGGTGAGGGTACGGCAACGCTTTAGGGGGAGCGTGCGTGTGAGGGCGCGGGTTAGTGTTAGCGTACGGGTTAGGATTAGGGGACGGGTGAGGGTCAGGCTTCGGGGAAGGGTTAGGGTTAGGGTTAGGGGACGGGGATGGTTTAGGGTCCAGGTGAGGGTACGGCAACGCTTTAGGGGGAGCGTGCGTGTGAGGGCGCGGGTTAGTGTTAGCGTACGGGTTAGGATTAGGGGACGGGTGAGGGTCAGGCTTCGGGGAAGGGTTAGGGTTATGGTTCGGGCTAGGGTTAGAGTTAGGGGACGGGGACGGTTTAGGGTCCAGGTGAGGGTACGGCAACGCTTTAGGGGGAGCGTGCGTGTGAGGGCGCGGGTTATTGTTAGCGTACGGGTTAGGATTAGGGGACGGGTGAGGGTCAGGCTTCGGGGAAGGGTTAGGGTTAGGGTTCGGGCTAGGGTTAGGGTTAGGGGATGGGGACGGTTTAGGGTCCAGGTGAGGATACGGCAACGCTTAAGGGGGAGCGTGCGTGTGAGGGCGTGGGTGAGTGATAGCGTACGGGTTAGGATTAGGGGACGGGTGAGGGTCAGGCTTCGGGGAAGGGTTAGGGTTAGGGTTCGGGCTAGGGTTAGGGTTAGGGGACGGGGACGGTTTAGGGTCCAGGTGAGGGTACGGCAACGCTTTAGGGGGAGCGTGCGTGTGAGAGCGCGGGTTAGTGTTAGCGTACGGGTTAGGATTAGGGGACGGGTGAGGGTCAGGCTTCGGGGAAGGGTTAGGGTTAGGGTTCGGGCTAGGGTTAGGGTTAGGGGACGGGGACGGTTTAGGGTCCAGGTGAGGGTACGGCAACGCTTAAGGGGGAGCGTGCGTGTGAGGGCGTGGGTGAGTGATAGCGTACGGGTTAGGATTAGGGGAGGGGTGAGGCTCAGGCTTCGGGGAAGGGTTAGGGTTAGGGTTCGGGCTAGGGTTAGGGTTAGGGGACGGGGACGGTTTAGGGTCCAGGTGAGCGTACAGCAACGCTTTAGGGGGAGCGTGCGTGTGAGGGCGCGGGATAGTGTTAGCGTACGGGTTAGGATTAGGGGACGGGTAAGGGTCAGGCTTCGGGGAAGGGTTAGGGTTAGGGTTCGGGCTAGGGTTAGTGTTAGGGGACGGGGATGGTTTAGGGTCCAGGTGAGGGTACGGCAACTCTTTAGGGGGAGCGTGTGTGTGAGGGCGCGGGTTAGTGTTAGCGTACGGGTTAGGATTAGCGGACGGGTGAGGGTCAGGCTTCGGGGAAGGGTTAGGGTTAGGGTTCGGGCTAGGGTTAGGGTTAGGGGACGGGGACGGTTTAGGGTCCAGGTGAGGGTACGGCAACGCTTTAGAGGGAGCGTGCGTGTGAGGGCGCGGGTTATTGTTAGCGTACGTGTTAGGATTAGGGGACGGGTGAGGGTGAGGCTTCGGGGAAGTGTTAGGGTTAGGGTTCGGGCTAGGGATAGGGTTAGGGGACGGGGACGGTTTAGGGTCCAGGTGAGGGTACGGCAACGCTTTAGGGGGAGCGTGCGTGTGAGGGCGCAGGTTAGTGTTAGCGTACGGGTTAGGATTAGGGGACGGGTGAGGGTCAGGCTTCGGGGAAGGGTTAGGGTTAGGGTTCGGGCTAGGGTTAGGGTTAGGGGACGGGGACGGTTTACGGTCCAGGTGAGGGTACGGCAACGCTTTAGGGGGAGCGTGCGTGTGAGGGCGTGGGTTAGTGTTAGCGTACGGGTTAGGATTAGGGGACGGGTGAGGGTCAGGCATCGGGGAAGGGTTAGGGTTAGGGTTCGGGCTAGGGTTAGGGTTAGGGGACGGGGACGGTTTAGGGTCCAGGTGAGGGTACGGCAACGCTTTAGGGGGAGCGTGCGTGTGAGGGCGCGGGTTAGTGTTAGCGTACGGTTTAGGATTAGGGGACGGGTGAGGGTCCGGCTTCGGGGAAGGGTTAGGGTTAGGGTTCAGCTAGGGTTAGGGTTAGGGGACGGGGACGGTTTAGGATCCAGGTGAGGGTACGGCAACGCTTTAGGGGGAGCGTGCGTGTGACGGCGCGGGTTAGTGTTAGCGTACGGGTTAGGATTACGGGACGGGTGAGGGTCAGGCTTCGGGGAAGGGTTAGGGTTAGGGTTCGGGCTAGGGTTAGGGTTAGGGGACGGGGACGGTTTAGGGTCCAGGTGAGGGTACGGCAACGCTTTAGGGGGAGCGTGCGTGTGAGGGCGCGGGTTAGTGTTAGCGTACGGGTTAGGATTAGGGGACGGGTGAGGCTCAGGCTTCGAGGAAGGGTTAGGGTTAGGGTTCGGGCTAGGGTTAGGGTTAGGGGACGGGGACGGTTTAGGGTCCAGGTGAGCGTATGGCAATGCTTTAGGGGGAGCGTGCGTGTGAGGGCGCGGGTTAGTGTTAGCGTACGGGTTAGGATTAGGGGACGGGTGAGGGTCAGGCTTCGGGGAAGGGTTAGGGTTAGGGTTCGGGCTAGGGTTAGGGTTAGGGGACGGGGACGGTTTAGGGTCCAGGTGAGGGTACGGCAACTCTTTAGGGGGAGCGTGTGTGTGAGGGCGCGGGTTAGTGTTAGCGTACGGGTTAGGATTAGGGGACGGGTGAGGGTCAGGCTTCGCGGAAGGGTTAGGGTTAGGGTTTGGGCTAGGGTTAGGGTTAGGGGACGGGGACGGTTTAGGGTCCAGGTGAGGGTACGGCAACGCTTTAGAGGGAGCGTGCGTGTGAGGGCGCGGGTTATTGTTAGCGTACGTGTTAGGATTAGGGGACGGGTGAGGGTCAGGCTTCGGGGAAGGGTTAGGGTTAGGGTTCGGGCTAGGGTTAGGGTTAGGGGACGGGGACGGTTTAGGGTCCAGGTGAGGATACGGCAACGCTTAAGGGGGAGCATGCGTATGAGGGCGCGGGTGAGTGATAGCGTACGGGTTAGAATTAGGGGATGGGTGAGGGTCAGGCTTCGGGGAAGTGTTAGGGTTAGGGTTCGGGCTAGGGTTAGGGTTAGGGGACGGGGATGGTTTAGGGTCCAGGTGAGGGTACGGCAACGCTTTAGGGGGAGCGTGTGTGTGAGGGCGCGGGTTAGTGTTAGCGTACGGGTTTGGATTAGGGGACGGGTGAGGGTCAGGCTTCGGGGAAGGGTTAGGGTTAGGGTTCGGGCTAGGTTTAGGGGACGGGGACGGGGACGATTTAGGGTCCAGGTGAGGGTACGGCAACGCTTTAGGGGGAGCGTGCGTGTCACGGCGTGGGTTAGTGTCAACATACGGGTTAGGATTAGGGGACGGGTGAGGGTCAGGCTTCGGGGAAGGGTTAGGGTTAGGGTTCGGGCTAGGGTTAGGGTTAGGTGACGGGGACGGTTTAGGGTCCAGGTGAGGGTACGGCAACGCTTTAGGGGGAGCGTGCGTGTGAGGGCGCGGGTTAGTGTTAGCGTACGGGTTAGGATTAGGGGACGGGTGAGGGTCAGGCTTCGGGGAAGGGTTAGGGTTAGGGTTCGGGCTAGGGTTAGGGTTAGGGGACGGGGACGGTTTAGGGTCCAGGTGAGGGTACGGCAACGCTTTAGAGGGAGCGTGCGTGTGAGGGCGCGGGTTATTGTTAGCGTACGTGTTAGGATTAGGGGACGGGTGAGGCTCAGGCTTCGGGGAAGTGTTAGGGTTAGGGTTCGGGCTAGGGATAGGGTTAGGGGACGGGGACGGTTTAGGGTCCAGGTGAGGGTACGGCAACGCTTTAGGGGGAGCATGCGTGTGAGGGCGCGGCTTAGTGTTAGCGTACGGGTTAGGATTAGGGGACGGGTGAGGGTCAGGTTTCGGGGAAGGGTTAGGGTTAGGGTTCGGGGTAGGGTTAGGGTTAGGGGACGGGGACGGTTTACGGTCCAGGTGAGGGTACGGCAACGCTTTAGGGGGAGCGTGCGTGTGAGGGCGCGGGTTAGTGTTAGCGTACGGGTTAGGATTAGCGGACCGGTGAGGGTCAGGCTTCGGGGAAGGGTTAGGGTTAGGGTTCGGGCTAGGGTTAAGGTTAGGGGACGGGGACGGTTTAGGGTCCAGGTGAGGGTACGGCAACGCTTTAGGGGGAGCGTGCGTGTGAGGGCGCGGGTTAGTGTTAGCGTACGGGTTAGGATTAGGGGACGGGTGAGGGTCAGGCTTCGGGGAAGGGTTAGGGTTAGGGTTCGGGCTAGGGTTAGGGTTAGGGGACGGGGACGGTTTACGGTCCAGGTGAGGGTACGGCAACGCTTTAGGGGGAGCGTGTGTGTGAGGGCGTGGGTTAGTGTTAGCGTATGGGTTAGGATTAGGGGACGGGTGAGGGTCAGGCTTCGGGGAAGGGTTAGGGTTAGGGTTCGGGCGAGGGTTAGGGTTAGGGGACGGGGACGGTTTAGGGTCCAGGTGAGGGTACGGCAACGCTTTAGGGGGAGCGTGCGTGTGAGGGCGTGGGTTAGTGTTAGCGTACGGGTTAGGATTAGGGGACGGGTGAGGGTCAGGCTTCGGGGAAGGGTTAGGGTTACGGTTCGGGCTAGGGTTAGGGTTAGGGGACGGGGACGGTTTAGGGTCCAGGTGAGGGTACGGCAACGCTTTAGGGGGAGCGTGCGTGTGAGGGCGCGGGTTAGTGTTAGCGTACGGGTTAGGATTAGGGGACGGGTGAGGGTCAGGCTTCGGGGAAGGGTTAGGGTTAGGGTTCGGGCTAGGGTTAGGGTTAGGGGACGGGGACGGTTTAGGGTCCAGGTGAGGGTACGGCAACGCTTTAGGGGGAGCGTGCGTGTGAGGGCGCGGGTTAGTGTTAGCGTACGGGTTAGGATTATGGGACGGGTGAGGGTCAGGCTTCGGGGAAGGGTTAGGGTTAGGGTTCGGGCTAGGGTTAGGGTTAGGGGACGGGGACGGTTTAGGGTCCAGGTGAGCGTATGGCAACGCTTTAGGGGGAGCGTGCATGTGAGGGCGCGGGTTAGTGTTAGCGTACGGGTTAGGATTAGGGGACGGGTGAGGGTCAGGCTTCGGGGAAGGGTTAGGGTTAGGGTTCGGGCTAGGGTTAGGGTTAGGGGACGGGGACGGTTTAGGGTCTAGGTGAGGGTACGGCAACGCTTTAGGGGGAGCGTGCGTGTGAGGGCGCGGGTTAGTGTTAGCGTACGGGTTAGGATTAGGGTACGGGTGAGGGTCAGGCTTCGGGGAAGGGTTAGGGTTATGGTTCGGGCTAGGGTTAGGGTTAGGGGACGGGGACGGTTTAGGGTCCAGGTGAGGGTACGGCAACGCTTTAGGGGGAGCGTGCGTGTGAGGGCGCGGGTTAGTGTTAGCGTACGGGTTAGGATTAGGGGACGGGTGAGGGTCAGGCTTCGGGGAAGGGTTAGGGTTAGGTTTCGGGCTAGGGTTAGGGTTAGGGGACGGGGACGGTTTAGGGTCCAGGTGAGGGTACCGCAACGCTTTAGGGGGAGCGTGCGTGTGAGGGCACGGGTTAGTGTTAGCGTACGGGTTAGCATTAGGGGACGGGTGAGGGTCAGGCTTCGGGGAAGGGTTAGGGTTAGGGTTCGGGCTAGGGTTAGGGTTAGGGGACGGGGACGGTTTAGGGTCCAGGTGAGGGTACGGCAACCCTTTAGGGGGAGCGTGCGTGTGAGGGCGCGGATTAGTGTTAGCGTACGGGTTAGGATTAGGGGACGGGTGAGGGTCAGGCTTCGGGGAAGGGTTAGGGTTACGGTTCGGGCTAGGGTTAGGGTTAGGGGACGGGGACGGTTTAGGGTCCAGGTGAGGGTACGGCAACGCTTTAGAGGGAGCGTGCGTGTGAGGGCGTGGGTTATTGTTAGCGTACGTGTTAGGATTAGGGGACGGGTGAGGGTCAGGCTTCGGGGAAGGGTTAGGGTTAGGGTTCGGGCTACGGTTAGGGTTAGGGGACGGGGACGGTTTAGGCTCCAGGTGAGGATACGGCAACGCTTAAGGGGGAGCGTGCGTGTGAGGGCGCGGGTGAGTGATAGCGTACGTGTTAGGATTAGGGGACGGGTGAGGGTCAGGCTTCGGGGAAGGGTTAGGGTTAGGGTTCGGGCTAGGGTTAGGGTTAGGGGACGGGGATGGTTTAGGGTCCAGGTGAGGGTACGGCAACGCTTTAGGGGGAGCGTGCGTGTGAGGGCGCGGGTTAGTGTTAGCGTACGGGTTAGGATTAGGGGACGGGTGAGGGTCAGGCTTCGGGGAAGGGTTAGGGTTATGGTTCGGGCTAGGGTTAGAGTTAGGGGACGGGGACGGTTTAGGGTCCAGGTGAGGGTACGGCAACACTTTAGGGGGAGCGTGCGTGTGAGGGCGCGGGTCAGTGTTAGCGTACGGGTTAGGATTAGGGGACGGGTGAGGGTCAGGCTTCGGGGAAGGGTTAGGGTTAGGGTTCGGGCTAGGGTTAGGGGACGGGGAGGGGGACGATTTAGGGTCCAGGTGAGGGTACGGCAACGCTTTAGGGGGAGCGTGCGTGTCAGGGCGTGGGTTAGTGTCAGCGTACGGGTTAGGATTAGGGAACGGGTGAGGGTCAGGCTTCGGGGAAGAGTTAGGGTTAGGATTCGGGCTAGGGTTAGGGTTAGGGGACGGGGACGGTTTAGGGTCCAGGTGAGGGTACGGCAACGCTTTAGGGGGAGCGTGCGTGTGAGGGCGCGGGTTATTGTTAGCGTACGGGTTAGGATTAGGGGACGGGTGAGGGTCAGGCTTCGGGGAAGGGTTAGGGTTAGGGTTCGGGCTAGGGTTAGGGTTAGGGGACGGGGACGGTTTAGGGTCCAGGTGAGGATACGGCAACGCTTAAGGGGGAGCGTGCGTGTGAGGGAGTGGGTGAGTGATAGCGTACGGGTTAGGATTAGGGGACGGGTGAGGGTCAGGCTTCGGGGAAGGGTTAGGGTTAGGGTTCGGGCTAGGGTTAGGGTTAGGGGACTGGGACGGTTTAGGGTCCAGGTGAGGGTACGGCAACGCTTTAGGGGGAGCGTGCGTGTGAGGGCGCGGGTTAGTGTTAGCGTACGGGTTAGGATTAGGGGACGGGTGAGGGTCAGGCTTCGGGGAAGGGTTAGGGTTAGGGTTCGGGCTAGGGTTAGGGTTAGGGGACGGGGAAGGTTTAGGGTCCAGGTGAGGGTACGGCAACGCTTAAGGGGGAGCGTGCGTGTGAGGGCGTGGGTGAGTGATAGCGTACGGGTTAGGATTAGGGGACGGGTGAGGCTCAGGCTTCGGGGAAGGGTTAGGGTTAGGGTTCGGGCTAGGGTTAGGGGACGGGGACGGGGACGATTTAGGGTCCAGGTGAGGGTACGGCAACGCTTTAGGGGGAGCGTGCGTGTCAGGGCGTGGGTTAGTGTCAGCGTACGGGTTAGGATTAGGGAACGGGTGAGGGTCAGGCTTCGGGGAAGAGTTAGGGTTAGGATTCGGGCTAGGGTTAGGGTTAGGGGACGGGGACGGTTTAGGGTCCAGGTGAGGGTACGGCAACGCTTAAGGGGGAGCGTGCGTGTGAGGGCGTGGGTGAGTGATAGCGTACGGGTTAGGATTAGGGGACGGGTGAGGCTCAGGCTTCGGGGAAGGGTTAGGGTTAGGGTTCGGGCTAGGGTTAGGGTTAGGGGACGGGGACGGTTTAGGGTCCATGTGAGCGTACAGCAACGCTTTAGGGGGAGCGTGCGTGTGAGGGCGCGGGTTAGTGTTAGCGTACGGGTTAGGATTAGGGGATGGGTAAGGGTCAGGCTTCGGGGAAGGGTTAGGGTTAGGGTTCGGGCTAGGGTTAGGGTTAGGGGACGGGGATGGTTTAGGGTCCAGGTGAGGGTACGGCAACTCTTTAGGGGGAGCGTGTGTGTGAGGGCGCGGGTTAGTGTTAGCGTACGGGTTAGGATTAGGGGACGGGTGAGGGTCAGGCTTCGGGGAAGGGTTAGGGTTAGGGTTCGGGCTAGGGTTAGGGTTAGGGGACGGGGACGGTTTAGGGTCCAGGTGAGGGTACGGCAACGCTTTAGAGGGAGCGTGCGTGTGAGGGCGCGGGTTAGTGTTAGCGTACGGGTTAGGATTAGGGGACGGGTGAGGGTCAGGCTTCGGGGAAGGGTTAGGGTTAGGGTTCGGGCTAGGGATAGGGTTAGGGGACGGGGACGGTTTAGGGTCCAGGTGAGGGTACGGCAACGCTTTAGGGGGAGCGTGCGTGTGAGGGCGCAGGTTAGTGTTAGCGTACGGGTTAGGATTAGGCGACGGGTGAGGGTCAGGCTTCGGGGAAGGGTTAGGGTTAGGGTTCGGGCTAGGGTTAGGGTTAGGGGACGGGGACGGTTTACGGTCCAGGTGAGGGTACGGCAACGCTTTAGGGGGAGCGTGCGTGTGAGGGCGCGGGTTAGTGTTAGCGTACGGGTTAGGATTAGGGGACGGGTGAGGGTCAGGCATCGGGGAAGGGTTAGGGTTAGGGTTCGGGCTAGGGTTAGGGTTAGGGGACGGGGACGGTTTAGGGTCCAGGTGAGGGTACGGCAACGCTTTAGGGAGAGCGTGCGTGTGAGGGAGCGGGTTAGTGTTAGCGTACGGTTTAGGATTAGGGGACGGGTGAGGGTCCGGCTTCGGGGAAGGGTTAGGGTTAGGGTTCAGCTAGGGTTAGGGTTAGGGGACGGGGACGGTTTAGGATCCAGGTGAGGGTACGGCAACGCTTTAGGGGGAGCGTGCGTGTGACGGCGCGGGTTAGTGTTAGCGTACGGGTTAGGATTACGGGACGGGTGAGGGTCAGGCTTCGGGGAAGGGTTAGGGTTAGGGTTCGGGCTAGGGTTAGGGTTAGGGGACGGGGACGGTTTAGGGTCCAGGTGAGGGTACGGCAACGCTTTAGGGGGAGCGTGCGTGTGAGGGCGCGGGTTAGTGTTAGCGTACGGGTTAGGATTAGGGGACGGGTGAGGCTCAGGCTTCGAGGAAGGGTTAGGGTTAGGGTTCGGGCTAGGGTTAGGGTTAGGGGACGGGGACGGTTTAGGGTCCAGGTGAGCGTATGGCAACGCTTTAGGGGGAGCGTGCGTGTGAGGGCGCGGGTTAGTGTTAGCGTACGGGTTAGGATTAGGGGACGGGTGAGGGTCAGGCTTCGGGGAAGGGTTAGGGTTAGGGTTCGGGCTAGGGTTAGGGTTAGGGGACGGGGACGGTTTAGGGTCCAGGTGAGGGTACGGCAACTCTTTAGGCGGAGCGTGTGTGTGAGGGCGCGGGTTAGTGTTAGCGTACGGGTTAGGATTAGGGGACGGGTAAGGGTCAGGCTTCGGGGAAGGGTTAGGGTTAGGGTTCGGGCTAGGGTTAGGGTTAGGGGACGGGGACGGTTTAGGGTCCAGGTGAGGGTACGTCAACGCTTTAGAGGGAGCGTGCGTGTGAGGGCGCGGGTTATTGTTAGCGTACGTGTTAGGATTAGGGGACGGGTGAGGGTCAGGCTTCGGGGAAGGGTTAGGGTTAGGGTTCGGGCTAGGGTTAGGGTTAGGGGACGGGGACGGTTTAGGGTCCAGGTGAGGATACGGCAACGCTTAAGGGGGAGCATGTGTATGAGGGCGCGGGTGAGTGATAGCGTACGGGTTAGGATTAGGGGATGGGTGAGGGTCAGGCTTCGGGGAAGTGTTAGGGTTAGGGTTCGGGCTAGGGTTAGGGTTAGGGGACGGGGATGGTTTAGGGTCCAGGTGAGGGTACGGCAACGCTTTAGGGGGAGCGTGTGTGTGAGGGCGCGGGTTAGTGTTAGCGTACGGGTTTGGATTAGGGGACGGGTGAGGGTCAGGCTTCGGGGAAGGGTTAGGGTTAGGGTTCGGGCTAGGTTTAGGGGACGGGGACGGGGACGATTTAGGGTCCAGGTGAGGGTACGGCAACGCTTTAGGGGGAGCGTGCGTGTCAGGGCGTGGGTTAGTGTCAACATACGGGTTAGGATTAGGGGACGGGTGAGGGTCAGGCTTCGGGGAAAGGTTAGGGTTAGGTTTCGGGCTAGGGTTAGGGTTAGGGGACGGGGACGGTTTAGGGTCCAGGTGAGGGTACGGCAACGCTTTAGGGGGAGCGTGCGTGTGAGGGCGCGGGTTAGTGTTAGCGTACGGGTTAGGATTAGGGGACGGGTGAGGGTCAGGCTTCGGGGAAGGGTTAGGGTTAGGGTTCGGGCTAGGGTTAGGGTTAGGGGACGGGGACGGTTTAGGGTCCAGGTGAGGGTACAGCAACGCTTTAGAGGGAGCGTGCGTGTGAGGGCGCGGGTTATTGTTAGCGTACGTGTTAGGATTAGGGGACGGGTGAGGGTCAGGCTTCGGGGAAGTGTTAGGGTTAGGGTTCGGGCTAGGGATAGGGTTAGGGGACGTGGACGGTTTAGGGTCCAGGTGAGGGTACGGCAACGCTTTAGGGGGAGCATGCGTGTGAGGGCGCGGCTTAGTGTTAGCGTACGGGTTAGGATTAGGGGACGGGTGAGGGTCAGGTTTCGGGGAAGGGTTAGGGTTAGGGTTCGGGCTAGGGTTAGGGTTAGGGGACGGGGACGGTTTAGGGTCCAGGTGAGGGTACGGCAACGCTTTAGGGGGAGCGTGCGTGTGAGGGCGTGGGTTAGTGTTAGCGTACGGGTTAGGATTAGGGGACGGGTGAGGGTCAGGCTTCGGGGAAGGGTTAGGGTTAGGGTTCGGGCTAGGGTTAGGGTTAGGGGACGGGGACGGTTTAGGGTCCAGGTGAGGGTACGGCAACGCTTGAGGGGGAGCGTGCGTGTGAGGGCGCCGGTTAGTGTTAGCGTACGGGTTAGGATTAGGGGACGGGTGAGGGTCAGGCTTCGGGGAAGGGTTAGGGTTAGGGTTCGGGCTAGGGTTAGGGTTAGGGGACGGGGACGGTTTACGGTCCAGGTGAGGGTACGGCAACGCTTTAGGGGGAGCGTGCGTGTGAGGGCGCGGGTTAGTGTTAGCGTACGGGTTAGGATTAGGGGACGGGTGAGGGTCAGGCATCGGGGAAGGGTTAGGGTTAGGGTTCGGGCTAGGGTTAGGGTTAGGGGACGGGGACGGTTTAGGGTCCAGGTGAGGGTACGGCAACGCTTTAGGGGGAGCGTGCGTGTGAGGGCGCGGGTTAGTGTTAGCGTACGGTTTAGGATTAGGGGACGGGTGAGGGTCCGGCTTCGGGGAAGGGTTAGGGTTAGGGTTCGGGCTAGGGTTAGGGTTAGGGGACGGGGACGGTTTAGGGTCCAGGTGAGGGTACGGCAACGCTTTAGGGGGAGCGTGCGTGTGAGGGCGCGGGTTAGTGTTAGCGTACGGGTTAGGATTAGGGGACGGGTGAGGGTCAGGCTTCGGGGAAGGGTTAGGGTTAGGGTTCGGGCTAGGGTTAGGGTTAGGGGACGGGGACGGTTTAGGGTCCAGGTGAGGGTACGGCAACGCTTTAGGGGGAGCGTGCGTGTGAGGGCGCGGGTTAGTGTTAGCGTACGGGTTAGGATTAGGGGACGGGTGAGGGTCAGGCTTCGGGGAAGGGTTAGAGTTACGGTTCGGGCTAGGGTTAGGGTTAGGGGACGGGGACGGTTTACGGTCCAGGTGAGGGTACGTCAACGCTTTAGGGGGAGCGTGCATGTGAGGACGCTGGTTAGTGTTAGCGTACGGGTTAGGATTAGGGGACGGGTGAGGGTCAGGCTTCGGGGAAGGGTTAGGGTTAGGGTTCGGGCTAGGGTTAGGGTTAGGGGACGGGGACGGTTTAGGGTCCAGGTGAGGGTACGACAACGCTTTAGGGGGAGCGTGCGTGTGAGGGCGCGGGTTATTGTTAGCGTACGGGTTAGGATTAGGGGACGGGTGAGGGTCAGGCTTCGGTGAAGTGTTAGGGATAGGGTTCGGGCTAGGGTTAGGGTAAGGGGACGGGGACGGTTTAGGGTCCAGGTGAGGGTACGGCAACGCTTTAGTGGGAGCGTGCGTGTGAGGGCGCGGGTTAGTGTTAGCGTACGGGTTAGGATTAGGGGACGGGTGAGGGTCAGGCTTCGGGGAAGGTTTAGGGTTAGGGTTCGGGCTAGGGTTAGGGTTCGGGGACGGGGACGGTTTAGGGTCCAGGTGAGGGTACGGCAACGCTTTAGGGGGAGTGTGCGTGTGAGGGTGCGGGTTAGTGTTAGCGTACGGGTTAGGATTAGGGGACGGGTGAGGGTCAGGCTTCGGGGAAGGGTTAGGGTTAGGGTTCGGGCTAGGGTTAGGGTTAGGGGACGGGGACGGTTTCGGGTCCAGGTGAGGGTACGGCAACGCTTTAGGGGGAGCGTGCGTGTGAGGACGCGGGTTAGTGTTAGCGTACGTGTTAGGATTAGGGGACGGGTGAGGGTCAGGCTTCGGGGAAGGGTTAGGGTTAGGGTTCGGGCTAGGGTTAGGTTTAGTGGACGGGGACGGTTTAGGGTCCAGGTGAGGGTACGGCAACGCTTTAGGGGGAGCGTGCATGTGAGGGCGCGGGTTAGTGTTAGCGTACGGGTTAGGATTAGGGGACGGGTGAGGGTCAGGCTTCGGGGAAGGGTTAGGGTTAGGGTTCGGGCTAGGGTTAGGGTTAGGGGACGGGGACGGTTTAGGGTCCAGGTGAGGGTACGGCAACGCTTTAGGGGGAGCGTGCGTGTGAGGGCGCGGGTTAGTGTTAGCGTACGGGTTAGGATTAGGGGACGGGTGAGGGTCAGGCTTCGGGGAAGGGTTAGGGTTAGGGTTCGGGCTAGGGTTAGGGTTAGGGGACGGGGACGGTTTAGGGTCCAGGTGAGGGTATGGCAACGCTTTAGGGGGAGCGTGCGTGTGAGGGCGCGGGTTAGTGTTAGCATACGGGTTAGGATTAGGGGACGGGTGAGGGTCAGGCTTCGGGGAAGGGTTAGGGTTAGGGTTCGGGCTAGGGTTAGGGTTAGGGGACGGGGACGGTTTAGGGTCTAGGTGAGGGTACGGCAACGCTTTAGGGGGAGCGTGCGTGTGAGGGCGCGTGTTAGTGTTAGCGTACGGGTTAGGATTAGGGTACGGGTGAGGGTCAGGCTTCGGGGAAGGGTTAGGGTTATGGTTCGGGCTAGGGTTAGGGTTAGGGGACGGGGACGGTTTAGGGTCCAGGTGAGGGTACGGCAACGCTTTAGGGGGAGCGTGCGTGTGAGGGCGCGGGTTAGTGTTAGCGTACGGGTTAGGATTAGGGGACGGGTGAGGGTCAGGCTTCGGGGAAGGATTAGGGTTAGGTTTCGGGCTAGGGTTAGGGTTAGGGGACGGGGACGGTTTAGGGTCCAGGTGAGGGTACCGCAACGCTTTAGGGGGAGCGTGCGTGTGAGGGCGCGGGTTAGTGTTAGCGTATGGGTTAGGATTAGGGGACGGGTGAGGGTCAGGCTTCGGGGAAGGGTTAGGGTTAGGGTTCGGGCTAGGGTTAGGGTTAGGGGACGGGGACGGTTTAGGGTCCAGGTGAGGGTACGGCAACCCTTTAGGGGGAGCGTGCGTGTGAGGGCGCGGGTTAGTGTTAGCGTACGGGTTAGGATTAGGGGACGGGTGAGGGTCAGGCTTCGGGGAAGGGTTAGGGTTACGGTTCGGGCTAGGGTTAGGGTTAGGGGACGGGGACGGTTTAGGGTCCAGCTGAGGGTACGGCAACGCTTTAGGGGGAGTGTGCGTGTGAGGGCGCGGGTTACTGTTAGCGTATGTGTTAGGATTAGGGGACGGGTGAGGGTCAGGCTTCGGGGAAGGGTTAGGGTTAGGGTTCGGGCTAGGGTTAGGGTTAGGGGACGGGGACGGTTTAGGGTCCAGGTGAGGGTACGGCAACGTTTTAGTGGGAGCGTGCGTGTGAGGGCGCGGGTTAGTGTTAGCGTACGGGTTAGGATTAGGGGACGGGTGAGGGTCAGGCTTCGGGGAAGGGTTAGGGTTAGGGTTCGGGCTAGGGTTAGGGTTAGGGGACGGGGACGGTTTACGGTCCAGGTGAGGGTACGGCAACGCTTTAGGGGGAGCGTGCGTGTGAGCACGCGGGTTAGTGTTAGCGTACGGGTTAGGATTAGGGGACGGGTGAGGGTCAGGCTTCGGGGAAGGGTTAGGGTTAGGGTTCGGGCTAGGGTTAGGGTTAGGGGATGGGGACGGTTTAGGGTCCACGTGAGGGTACGGCAACACTTTAGGGGGAGCGTGCGTGTGAGGGCGTGGGTTATTGTTAGCGTACGTGTTAGGATTAGGGGACGGGTGAGGGTCAGGCTTCGGGGAATGGTTAGGGTTAGGGTTCGGGCTAGGGTTAGGGTTAGGGGACGGGGACGGTTTAGGGTCCAGGTGAGGGTACGGCAATGCTTTAGGGGGAGCGTGCGTGTGAGGGCGTGGGTTAGTGTTAGCGTACGGGTTAGGATTAGGGAACGGGTGAGGGTCAGGCTTCGGGGATGGGTTAGGGTTAGGGTTCGGGCTAGGGTTAGGGTTAGGGGACGGGGACGGTTTAGGGTCCAGGTGAGGGTACGGCAACGCTTTAGGGGGAGCGTGCGTGTGAGGGCGCGGGTTAGTGTTAGCGTACGGGTTAGGATTAGGGGACGGGTGAGGGTCAGGCTTCGGGGAAGGGTTAGGGTTACGGTTCGGGCTAGGGTTAGGGTTAGGGGACGGGGACGGTTTAGGGTCCAGGTGAGGGTACGGCAACGCTTTAGGGGGAGCGTGCGTGTGAGGGCGCGGGTTAGTGTTAGCGTACGGGTTAGGATTAGGGGACGGGTGAGGGTCAGGCTTCGGGGAAGGGTTAGGGTTAGGGTTCGGGCTAGGGTTAGGGTTAGGGGACGGGGACGGTTTAGGGTCCAGGTGAGGGTACGGCAACGCTTTAGGGGGAGCGTGCGTGTGAGGGCGTGGGTTAGTGTTAGCGTACGGGTTAGGATTAGGGGACGGGTGAGTGTCAGGCTTCGGGGAAGGGTTAGGTTTAGGGTTCGGGCTAGGGTTAGGGTTAGGGAAAGGGGAAGGTTTAGGGTCCAGGTGAGGGTACGGCAACCCTTTAGGGGGAGCGTGCGTGTGAGGGCGCGGGTTTGTGTTAGCGTACGGCTTAGGATTAGGGGACGGGTGAGGGTCAGGCTACGGGGAAGGGTTAGGGTTACGGTTCGGGCTAGGGTTAGGGTTAGGGGACGGGGACGGTTTACGGTCCAGGTGAGGGTACGTCAACGCTTTAGGGGTAGCGTGCATGTGAGGACGCTGGTTAGTGTTAGCGTACGGGTTAGGATTAGGGGACGGGTGAGGGTCAGGCTTCGGGGAAGGGTTAGGGTTAGGGTTCGGGCTAGGGTTAGGGTTAGGGGACGGGGACGGTTTAGGGTCCAGGTGAGGGTACGACAACGCTTTAGGGGGAGCGTGCGTGTGAGGGCGCGGGTTAGTGTTAGCGTACGGGTTAGGATTAGGGGACGGGTGAGGGTCAGGCTTCAGGGAAGGGTTAGGGTTAGGGTTCGGGGACGGGGACGGTTTAGGGTCCAGGTGAGGGTACGGCAACGCTTTAGGGGGAGCGTGCGTGTGAGGGCGCGGGTTATTGTTAGCGTACGGGTTAGGATTAGGGGACGGGTGAGGGTCAGGCTTCGGGGAAGTGTTAGGGATAGGGTTCGGGCTAGGGTTAGGGTAAGGGGACGGGGACGGTTTAGGGTCCAGGTGAGGGTACGGCAACGCTTTAGTGGGAGCGTGCGTGTGAGGGCGCGGGTTAGTGTTAGCGTACGGGTTAGGATTAGGGGACGGGTGAGGGTCAGGCTTCGGGGAAGGTTTAGGGTTAGGGTTCGGGCTAGGGTTAGGGTTCGGGGACGGGGACGGTTTAGGGTCCAGGTGAGGGTACGGCAACGCTTTAGGGGGAGTGTGCGTGTGAGGGTGCGGGTTAGTGTTAGCGTACGGGTTAGGATTAGGGGACGGGTGAGGGTCAGGCTTCGGGGAAGGGTTAGGTTTAGGGTTCGGGCTAGGGTTAGGGTTAGGGGACGGGGACGGTTTCGGGTCCAGGTGAGGGTACGGCAACGCTTTAGGGGGAGCGTGCGTGTGAGGACGCGGGTTAGTGTTAGCGTACGGGTTAGGATTAGGGGACGGGTGAGGGTCAGGCTTCGGGGAAGGGATAGGGTTAGGGTTCGGGCTAGGGTTAGGTTTAGTGGACGGGGACGGTTTAGGGTCCAGGTGAGGGTACGGCAACGCTTTAGGGGGAGCGTGCGTGTGAGGGCGCGGGTTAGTGTTAGCGTACGGGTTAGGATTAGGGGACGGGTGAGGGTCAGGCTTCGGGGAAGGGTTAGGGTTAGGGTTCGGGCTAGGGTTAAGGTTAGGGGACGGGGACGGTTTAGGGTCCAGGTGAGGGTACGGCAACGCTTTAGGGGGAGCGTGCGTGTGAGGGCGCGGGTTAGTGTTAGCGTACGGGTTAGGATTAGGGGACGGGTGAGGGTCAGGCTTCGGGGAAGGGTTAGGGTTAGGGTTCGGGCGAGGGTTAGGGTTAGGGGACGGGGACGGTTTAGGGTCCAGGTGAGGGTACGGCAACGCTTTAGGGGGAGCGTGCGAGTGAGGGCGTGGGTTAGTGTTAGCGTACGGGTTAGGATTAGGGGACGGGTGAGGCTCAGGCTTCGGGGAAGGGTTAGGGTTACGGTTCGGGCTAGGGTTAGGGTTAGGGGACGGGGACGGTTTAGGGTCCAGGTGAGGGTACGGCAACGCTTTAGGGGGAGCGTGCGTGTGAGGGCGCGGGTTAGTGTTAGCGTACGGGTTAGGATTAGGGGACGGGTGAGGGTCAGGCTTCGGGGAAGGGTTAGGGTTAGGGTTCGGGCTAGGGTTAGGGGACGGGGACGGCGACGGTTTAGGGTCCAGGTGAGGGTACGGCAACGCTTTAGGGGGAGCGTGCGTGTGAGGGCGCGGGTTAGTGTTAGCGTACGGGTTAGGATTAGGGGACGGGTGAGGGTCAGGCTTCGGGGAAGGGTTAGGGTTAGGGTTTGGGCTAGGGTTAGGGTTAGGGGACGGGGACGGTTTAGGGTCCAGGTGAGGGTATGGCAACGCTTTAGGGGGAGCGTGCGTGTGAGGGCGCGGGTTAGTGTTAGCGTACGGGTTAGGATTAGGGGACGGGTGAGGGTCAGGCTTCGGGGAAGGGTTAGGGTTAGGGTTCGGGCTAGGGTTAGGGTTAGGGGACGGGGACGGTTTAGGGTCTAGGTGAGGGTACGGCAACGCTTTAGGGGGAGCGTGCGTGTGAGGGCGCGGGTTAGTGTTAGCGTACGGGTTAGGATTAGGGTACGGGTGAGGGTCAGGCTTCGGGGAAGGGTTAGGGTTATGGTTCGGGCTAGGGTTAGGGTTAGGGGACGGGGACGGTTTAGGGTCCATGTGAGGGTACGGCAACGCTTTAGGGGGAGCGTGCGTGTGAGGGCGCGGGTTAGTGTTAGCGTACGGGTTAGGATTAGGGGACGGGTGAGGGTCAGGCTTCGGGGAAGGTTTAGGGTTACGGTTCGGGCTAGGGTTAGGGTTAGGGGACGGAGACGGTTTAGGGTCCAGCTGAGGGTACGGCAACGCTTTAGGGGGAGTGTGCGTGTGAGGGCGCGGGTTACTGTTAGCGTATGTGTTAGGATTAGGGGACGGGTGAGGGTCAGGCTTCGGGGAAGGGTTAGGGTTAGGGTTCGGGCTAGGGTTAGGGTTAGGGGACGGGGACGGTTTAGGGTCCAGGTGAGGGTACGGCAACGCTTTAGTGTGAGCGTGCGTGTGAGGGCGCGGGTTAGTGTTAGCGTACGGGTTAGGATTAGGGGACGGGTGAGGGTCAGGCTTCGGGGAAGGGTTAGGGTTAGGGTTCGGGCTAGGGTTAGGGATAGGGGACGGGGACGGTTTAGGGTCCAGGTGAGGGTACGGCAACGCTTTAGGGGGAGCGTGCGTGTGAGCACACGGGTTAGTGTTAGCGTACGGGTTAGGATTAGGGGACGGGTGAGGGTCAGGCTTCGGGGAAGGGTTAGGGTTAGGGTTCGGGCTAGGGTTAGGGTTAGGGGATGGGGACGGTTTAGGGTCCACGTGAGGGTACGGCAATGCTTTAGGGGGAGCGTGCGTGTGAGGGCGTGGGTTATTGTTAGCGTACGTGTTAGGATTAGGGGACGGGTGAGGGTCAGGCTTCGGGGAATGGTTAGGGTTAGGTTTCGGGCTAGGCTTAGGGTTAGGGGACGGGGACGGTTTAGGGTCCAGGTGAGGATACGGCAACGCTTAAGGGGGAGCGTGCGTGTGAGGGCGCGGGTGAGTGATTGCGTACGGGTTAGGATTAGGGGACGGGTGAGGGTCAGGCTTCAGGGAAGGGTTAGGGTTAGGGTTCAGGGTAGGGTTAGGGTTAGGGGACGGGGATGGTTTAGGGTCCAGGTGAGGGTACGGAAATGCTTTAGTGGGAGAGTGCGTGTGAGGGTGCGGGTTAGTGTTAGCGTACGGGTAAGGATTAGGGGACGGGTGAGGGTCAGGCTTCGGGGAAGGGTTAGGGTTAGGGTTCGGGCTAGGGTTAGGGTTAGGGGACGGGGACGGTTTAGGGTCCAGGTGAGGGTACGGCAACCCTTTAGGGGGAGCGTGCGTGTGAGGGCGCGGGTTAGTGTTAGCGTACGGGTTAGGATTAGGGGACGGGTGAGGGTCCGGCTTCAGGGAACGTTTAGGGTTACGGTTCGGGCTAGGGTTAGGGTTAGGGGACGGGGACGGTTTAGGGTCCAGGTGAGGGTACGGCAATGCTTTAGGGGGAGCGTGCGTGTGAGGGCGCGGGTTAGTGTTAGCGTACGGGTTAGGATTAGGGGACGGCTGAGGGTCAGGCTTCGGGGAAGGGTTAGGGTTAGGGTTCGGGCTAGGGTTAGGGTTAGGGGACGGGGACGGTTTAGGGTCCAGGTGAGGGTACGGCAACGCTTTAGGGGGAGCGTGCGTGTGAGGGCGCGGGTTAGTGTTAGCGTACGGGTTAGGATTAGGGGACGGGTGAGGGTCAGGCTTCGGGGAAGGGTTAGGGTTAGGGTTCGGGCTAGGGTTAGGGTTAGGGTACGGGGACGGTTTAGGGTCCAGGTGAGGGTACGGCAACCCTTTAGGGGGAGCGTGCGTGTGAGGGCACGGGTTAGTGTTAGCGTACGGGTTAGGATTAGGGGACGGGTGAGGGTCAGGCTTCGGGGAAGGGTTAGGGTTACGGTTCGGGCTAGGGTTAGGGTTAGGGGACGGCGACGGTTTAGGGTCCAGGTGAGGGTACGGCAACGCTTTAGGGGGAGCGTGCGTGTGAGGGCGCGGGTTAGTGTTAGCGTATGGGTTAGGATTAGGGGACGGGTGAGGGTCAGGATTCGGGGAAGGGTTAGGGTTAGGGTTCGGGCTAGGGTTAGGGTTAGGGGACGGGGACGGTTTAGGGTCCAGGTGAGGGTACGGCAACGCTTTAGGGGGAGCGTGCGTGTGAGCGCGCGGGTTAGTGTTAGCGTACGGGTTAGGATTAGGGGACGGGTGAGGGTCAGGCTTCGGGGAAGGGTTAGGGTTAGGGTTCGGGGTAGGGTTAGGGTTAGGGGACGGGGACGGTTTAGGGTCCAGGTGAGGGTACAGCAACGCTTTAGGGGGAGCGTGCGTGTGAGGGCGCGGGTTAGTGTTAGCGTACGGGTTAGGATTAGGGGACGGGTGAGGGTCAGGCTTCGGGGAATGGTTAGGGTTAGGGTTCGGGCTAGGGTTAGGGTTAGGGGACGGGGACGGTTTAGGGTCCAGGTGAGGGTACGGCAACGCTTTAGAGGGAGCGTGCGTGTGAGGGCGTGGGTTATTGTTAGCGTACGTGTTAGGATTAGGGGACGGGTGAGGGTCAGGTTTCGGGGAAGGGTCAGGGTTAGCGTTCGGGCTAGGGTTAGGGTTAGGGGACGGGGACGGTTTAGGCTCCAGGTGAGGATACGGCAACGCTTAAGGGGGAGCGTGCGTGTGAGGGCGCGGGTGAGTGATAGCGTACGTGTTAGGATTAGGGGACGGGTGAGGGTCAGGCTTCGGGGAAGGGTTAGGGTTAGGGTTCGGGCTAGGGTTAGGGTTAGGGGACGGGGATGGTTTAGGGTCCAGGTGAGGGTACGGCAACGCTTTAGGGGGAGCGTGCGTGTGAGGGCGCGGGTTAGTGTTAGCGTACGGGTTAGGATTAGGGGACGGGTGAGGGTCAGGCTTCGGGGAAGGGTTAGGGTTATGGTTCGGGCTAGGGTTAGAGTTAGGGGACGGGGACGGTTTAGGGTCCAGGTGAGGGTACGGCAACACTTTAGGGGGAGCGTGCGTGTGAGGGCGCGGGTCAGTGTTAGCGTACGGGTTAGGATTAGGGGACGGGTGAGGGTCAGGCTTCGGGGAAGGGTTAGGGTTAGGGTTCGGGCTAGGGTTAGGGGACGGGGACGGGGACGATTTAGGGTCCAGGTGAGGGTACGGCAACGCTTTAGGGGGAGCGTGCGTGTCAGGGCGTGGGTTAGTGTCAGCGTACGGGTTAGGATTAGGGAACGGGTGAGGGTCAGGCTTCGGGGAAGAGTTAGGGTTAGGATTCGGGCTAGGGTTAGGGTTAGGGGACGGGGACGGTTTAGGGTCCAGGTGAGGGTACGGCAACGCTTTAGGGGGAGCGTGCGTGTGAGGGCGCGGGTTATTGTTAGCGTACGGGTTAGGATTAGGGGACGGGTGAGGGTCAGGCTTCGGGGAAGGGTTAGGGTTAGGGTTCGGGCTAGGGTTAGGGTTAGGGGACGGGGACGGTTTAGGGTCCAGGTGAGGGTACGGCAACGCTTAAGGGGGAGCGTGCGTGTGAGGGCGTGGGTGAGTGATAGCGTATGGGTTAGGATTAGGGGACGGGTGAGGCTCAGGATTCGGGGAAGGGTTAGGGTTAGGGTTCGGGCTAGGGTTAGGGTTAGGGGACGGAGACGGTTTAGGGTCCAGGTGAGCGTACGGCAACGCTTTAGGGGGAGCGTGCGTGTGAGGGCGCGGGTTAGTGTTAGCGTACGGGTTAGGATTAGGGGACGGGTGAGTGTCAGGCTTCGGGGAAGGGTTAGGGTTAGGGTTCGGGCTAGGGTTAGGGTTAGGGGACGGGGACGGTTTAGGGTCCAGGTGAGGATACGGCAACGCTTAAGGGGGAGCGTGCGTGTGAGGGCGTGGGTGAGTGATAGCGTATGGGTTAGGATTAGGGGACGGGTGAGGGTCAGGCTTCGGGGAAGGGTTAGGGTTAGGGTTCGGGCTAGGGTTAGGGTTAGGGGACGGGGACGGTTTAGGGTCCAGGTGAGGTTACGGCAACGCTTTAGGGGGAGCGTGCGTGTGAGGGCGCGGGTTAGTGTTAGCGTACGGGTTAGGATTAGGGGACGGGTGAGGGTCAGGCTTCGGGGAAGGGTTAGGGTTAGGGTTCGGGCTAGGGTTAGGGTTAGGGGACGGGGACGGTTTAGGGTCCAGGTGAGGGTACGGCAACGCTTTAGGGGGAGCGTGCGTGTGAGGGCGTGGGTGAGTGATAGCGTACGGGTTAGGATTAGGGGACGGGTGAGGCTCAGGCTTCGGGGAAGGGTTAGGGTTAGGGTTCGGGCTAGGGTTAGGGTTAGGGGACGGGGACGGTTTAGGGTCCAGGTGAGCGTACAGCAACGCTTTAGTGGGAGCGTGCGTGTGAGGGCGCGGGTTAGTGTTAGCGTACGGGTTAGGATTAGGGGACGGGTAAGGGTCAGGCTTCGGGGAAGGGTTAGGGTTAGGGTTCGGGCTAGGGTTAGGGTTAGGGGACGGGGATGGTTTAGGGTCCAGGTGAGGGTACGGCAACTCTTTAGGGGGAGCGTGTGTGTGAGGGCGCGGGTTAGTGTTAGCGTACGGGTTAGGATTAGGGGACGGGTGAGGGTCAGGCTTCGGGGAAGGGTTAGGGTTAGGTTTCGGGCTAGGGTTAGGGGACGGGGACGGGGACGATTTAGGGTCCAGGTGAGGGTACGGCAACGCTTTAGGGGGAGCGTGCGTGTCAGGGCGTGGGTTAGTGTCAGCGTACGGGATAGGATTAGGGAACGGGTGAGGGTCAGGCTTCGGGGAAGAGTTAGGGTTAGGATTCGGGCTAGGGTTAGGGTTAGGGGACGGGGACGGTTTAGGGTCCAGGTGAGGGTACGGCAACGCTTTAGGGGGAGCGTGCGTGTGAGGGCGCGGGTTATTGTTAGCGTACGGGTTAGGATTAGGGGACGGGTGAGGGTCAGGCTTCGGGGAAGGGTTAGGGTTAGGGTTCGGGCTAGGGTTAGGGTTAGGGGACGGGGACGGTTTAGGGTCCAGGTGAGGGTACGGCAACGCTTAAGGGGGAGCGTGCGTGTGAGGGCGTGGGTGAGTGATAGCGTATGGGTTAGGATTAGGGGACGGGTGAGGGTCAGGCTTCGGGGAAGGGTTAGGGTTAGGGTTCGGGCTAGGGTTAGGGTTAGGGGACGGGGACGGTTTAGGGTCCAGGTGAGGGTACGGCAACGCTTAAGGGGGAGCGTGCGTGTGAGGGCGTGGGTGAGTGATAGCGTACGGGTTAGGATTAGGGGACGGGTGAGTGTCAGGCTTCGGGGAAGGGTTAGGGTTAGTGTTCGGGCTAGGGTTAGGGTTAGGGGACGGGGACGGTTTAGGGTCCAGGTGAGGGTACGGCAACGCTTTAGGGGGAGCGTGCGTGTGAGGGCGCGGGTTAGTGTTAGCGTACGGGTTAGGATTAGGGGACGGGTGAGGGTCAGGCTTCGGGGAAGGGTTAGGGTTAGGGTTCGGGCTAGGGTTAGGGTTAGGGGACGGGGACGGTTTAGGGTCCAGGTGAGCGTACAGCAACGCTTTAGGGGGAGCGTGCGTGTGAGGGCGCGGGTTAGTGTTAGCGTACGGGTTAGGATTAGGGGACGGGTAAGGGTCAGGCTTCGGGGAAGGGTTAGGGTTAGGGTTCGGGCTAGGGTTAGGGTTAGGGGACGGGGATGGTTTAGGGTCCAGGTGAGGGTACGGCAACTCTTTAGGGGGAGCGTGTGTGTGAGGGCGCGGGTTAGTGTTAGCGTACGGGTTAGGATTAGGGGACGGGTGAGGGTCAGGCTTCGGGGAAGGGTTAGGGTTAGGGTTCGGGCTAGGGTTAGGGGACGGGGACGGGGACGATTTAGGGTCCAGGTGAGGGTACGGCAACGCTTTAGGGGGAGCGTGCGTGTCAGGGCGTGGGTTAGTGTCAGCGTACGGGTTAGGATTAGGGAACGGGTGAGGGTCAGGCTTCGGGGAAGAGTTAGGGTTAGGATTCGGGCTAGGGTTAGGGTTAGGGGACGGGGACGGTTTAGGGTCCAGGTGAGGGTACGGCAACGCTTTAGGGGGAGCGTGCGTGTGAGGGCGCGGGTTATTGTTAGCGTATGGGTTAGGATTAGGGGACGGGTGAGGGTCAGGCTTCGGGGAAGGGTTAGGGTTAGGGTTCGGGCTAGGGTTAGGGTTAGGGGACGGGGACGGTTTAGGGTCCAGGTGAGGGTACGGCAACGCTTAAGGGGGAGCGTGCGTGTGAGGGCGTGGGTGAGTGATAGCGTATGGGTTAGGATTAGGGGACGGGTGAGGCTCAGGATTCGGGGAAGGGTTAGTGTTAGGGTTCGGGCTAGGGTTAGGGTTAGGGGACGGGGACGGTTTCGGGTCCAGGTGAGGGTACGGCAACGCTTTAGGGGGAGCGTGCGTGTGAGGACGCGGGTTAGTGTTAGCGTACGTGTTAGGATTAGGGGACGGGTGAGGGTCAGGCTTCGGGGAAGGGTTAGGGTTAGGGTTCGGGCTAGGGTTAGGTTTAGTGGACGGGGACGGTTTAGGGTCCAGGTGAGGGTACGGCAACGCTTTAGGGGGAGCGTGCGTGTGAGGGCGCGGGTTAGTGTTAGCGTACGGGTTAGGATTAGGGGACGGGTGAGGGTCAGGCTTCGGGGAAGGGTTAGGGTTAGGGTTCGGGCTAGGGTTAAGGTTAAGGGACGGGGACGGTTTAGGGTCCAGGTGAGGGTACGGCAACGCTTTAGGGGGAGCGTGCGTGTGAGGGCGCGGGTTAGTGTTAGCGTACGGGTTAGGATTAGGGGACGGGTGAGGGTCAGGCTTCGGGGAAGGGTTAGGGTTAGGGTTCGGGCTAGGGTTAGGGTTAGGGGACGGGGACGGTTTAGGGTCCAGGTGAGGTTATGGCAACGCTTTAGGGGGAGCGTGCGTGTGAGGGCGCGGGTTAGTGTTAGCGTACGGGTTAGGATTAGGGGACGGGTGAGGGTCAGGCTTCGGGGAAGGGTTAGGGTTAGGGTTCGGGCTAGGGTTAGGGTTAGGGGACGGGGACGGTTTAGGGTCTAGGTGAGGGTACGGCAACGCTTTAGGGGGAGCGTGCGTGTGAGGGCGCGGGTTACTGTTAGCGTACGGGTTAGGATTAGGGTACGGGTGAGGGTCAGGCTTCGGGGAAGGGTTAGGGTTATGGTTCGGGCTAGGGTTAGGGTTAGGGGACGGGGACGGTTTAGGGTCCAGGTGAGGGTACGGCAACGCTTTAGGGGGAGCGTGCGTGTGAGGGCGCGGGTTAGTGTTAGCGTACGGGTTAGGATTAGGGGACGGGTGAGGGTCAGGCTTCGGGGAAGGGTTAGGGTTAGGTTTCGGGCTAGGGTTAGGGTTAGGGGACGGGGACGGTTTAGGGTCCAGGTGAGGGTACCGCAACGCTTTAGGGGGAGCGTGCGTGTGAGGGCGCGGGTTAGTGTTAGCGTATGGGTTAGGATTAGGGGACGGGTGAGGGTCAGGCTTCGGGGAAGGGTTAGGGTTAGGGTTCGGGCTAGGGTTAGGGTTAGGGGACGGGGACGGTTTAGGTTCCAGGTGAGGGTACGGCAACCCTTTAGGGGGAGCGTGCGTGTGAGGGCGCGGGTTAGTGTTAGCGTACGGGTTAGGATTAGGGGACGGGTGAGGGTCAGGCTTCGGGGAAGGGTTAGGGTTACGGTTCGGGCTAGGGTTAGGGTTAGGGGACGGGGACGGTTTAGGGTCCAGCTGAGGGTACGGCAACGCTTTAGGGAGAGTGTGCGTGTGAGGGCGCGGGTTACTGTTAGCGTATGTGTTAGGATTAGGGGACGGGTGAGGGTCAGGCTTCGGGGAAGGGTTAGGGTTAGGGTTCGGGCTAGGGTTAGGGTTAGGGGACGGGGACGGTTTAGGGTCCAGGTGAGGGTACGGCAACGCTTAAGGGGGAGCGTGCGTGTGAGGGCGTGGGTGAGTGATAGCGTATGGGTTAGGATTAGGGGACGGGTGAGGCTCAGGATTCGGGGAAGGGTTAGGGTTAGGGTTCGGGCTAGGGTTAGGGTTAGGGGACGGGGACGGTTTCGGGTCCAGGTGAGGGTACGGCAACGCTTTAGGGGGAGCGTGCATGTGAGGACGCGGGTTAGTGTTAGCGTACGTGTTAGGATTAGGGGACGGGTGAGGGTCAGGCTTCGGGGAAGGGTTAGGGTTAGGGTTCGGGCTAGGGTTAGGTTTAGTGGACGGGGACGGTTTAGGGTCCAGGTGAGGGTACGGCAACGCTTTAGGGGGAGCGTGCGTGTGAGGGCGCGGGTTAGTGTTAGCGTACGGGTTAGGATTAGGGGACGGGTGAGGGTCAGGCTTCGGGGAAGGGTTAGGGTTAGGGTTCGGGCTCGGGTTAAGGTTAGGGGACGGGGACGGTTTAGGGTCCAGGTGAGGGTACGGCAACGCTTTAGGGGGAGCGTGCGTGTGAGGGCGCGGGTTAGTGTTAGCGTACGGGTTAGGATTAGGGGACGGGTGAGGGTCAGGCTTCGGGGAATGGTTAGGGTTAGGGTTCGGGCTAGGGTTAGGGTTAGGGGACGGGGACGGTTTAGGGTCCAGGTGAGGGTACGGCAACGCTTTAGAGGGAGCGTGCGTGTGAGGGCGTGGGTTATTGTTAGCGTACGTGTTAGGATTAGGGGACGGGTGAGGGTCAGGTTTCGGGGAAGGGTCAGGGTTAGCGTTCGGGCTAGGGTTAGGGTTAGGGGACGGGGACGGTTTAGGCTCCAGGTGAGGATACGGCAACGCTTAAGGGGGAGCGTGCGTGTGAGGGCGCGGGTGAGTGATAGCGTACGTGTTAGGATTAGGGGACGGGTGAGGGTCAGGCTTCGGGGAAGGGTTAGGGTTAGGGTTCGGGCTAGGGTTAGGGTTAGGGGACGGGGATGGTTTAGGGTCCAGGTGAGGGTACGGCAACGCTTTAGGGGGAGCGTGCGTGTGAGGGCGCGGGTTAGTGTTAGCGTACGGGTTAGGATTAGGGGACGGGTGAGGGTCAGGCTTCGGGGAAGGGTTAGGGTTATGGTTCGGGCTAGGGTTAGAGTTAGGGGACGGGGACGGTTTAGGGTCCAGGTGAGGGTACGGCAACACTTTAGGGGGAGCGTGCGTGTGAGGGCGCGGGTCAGTGTTAGCGTACGGGTTAGGATTAGGGGACGGGTGAGGGTCAGGCTTCGGGGAAGGGTTAGGGTTAGGGTTCGGGCTAGGGTTAGGGGACGGGGACGGGGACGATTTAGGGTCCAGGTGAGGGTACGGCAACGCTTTAGGGGGAGCGTGCGTGTCAGGGCGTGGGTTAGTGTCAGCGTACGGGTTAGGATTAGGGAACGGGTGAGGGTCAGGCTTCGGGGAAGAGTTAGGGTTAGGATTCGGGCTAGGGTTAGGGTTAGGGGACGGGGACGGTTTAGGGTCCAGGTGAGGGTACGGCAACGCTTTAGGGGGAGCGTGCGTGTGAGGGCGCGGGTTATTGTTAGCGTACGGGTTAGGATTAGGGGACGGGTGAGGGTCAGGCTTCGGGGAAGGGTTAGGGTTAGGGTTCGGGCTAGGGTTAGGGTTAGGGGACGGGGACGGTTTAGGGTCCAGGTGAGGGTACGGCAACGCTTAAGGGGGAGCGTGCGTGTGAGGGCGTGGGTGAGTGATAGCGTATGGGTTAGGATTAGGGGACGGGTGAGGCTCAGGATTCGGGGAAGGGTTAGGGTTAGGGTTCGGGCTAGGGTTAGGGTTAGGGGACGGAGACGGTTTAGGGTCCAGGTGAGCGTACGGCAACGCTTTAGGGGGAGCGTGCGTGTGAGGGCGCGGGTTAGTGTTAGCGTACGGGTTAGGATTAGGGGACGGGTGAGTGTCAGGCTTCGGGGAAGGGTTAGGGTTAGGGTTCGGGCTAGGGTTAGGGTTAGGGGACGGGGACGGTTTAGGGTCCAGGTGAGGATACGGCAACGCTTAAGGGGGAGCGTGCGTGTGAGGGCGTGGGTGAGTGATAGCGTATGGGTTAGGATTAGGGGACGGGTGAGGGTCAGGCTTCGGGGAAGGGTTAGGGTTAGGGTTCGGGCTAGGGTTAGGGTTAGGGGACGGGGACGGTTTAGGGTCCAGGTGAGGTTACGGCAACGCTTTAGGGGGAGCGTGCGTGTGAGGGCGCGGGTTAGTGTTAGCGTACGGGTTAGGATTAGGGGACGGGTGAGGGTCAGGCTTCGGGGAAGGGTTAGGGTTAGGGTTCGGGCTAGGGTTAGGGTTAGGGGACGGGGACGGTTTAGGGTCCAGGTGAGGGTACGGCAACGCTTTAGGGGGAGCGTGCGTGTGAGGGCGTGGGTGAGTGATAGCGTACGGGTTAGGATTAGGGGACGGGTGAGGCTCAGGCTTCGGGGAAGGGTTAGGGTTAGGGTTCGGGCTAGGGTTAGGGTTAGGGGACGGGGACGGTTTAGGGTCCAGGTGAGCGTACAGCAACGCTTTAGTGGGAGCGTGCGTGTGAGGGCGCGGGTTAGTGTTAGCGTACGGGTTAGGATTAGGGGACGGGTAAGGGTCAGGCTTCGGGGAAGGGTTAGGGTTAGGGTTCGGGCTAGGGTTAGGGTTAGGGGACGGGGATGGTTTAGGGTCCAGGTGAGGGTACGGCAACTCTTTAGGGGGAGCGTGTGTGTGAGGGCGCGGGTTAGTGTTAGCGTACGGGTTAGGATTAGGGGACGGGTGAGGGTCAGGCTTCGGGGAAGGGTTAGGGTTAGGTTTCGGGCTAGGGTTAGGGGACGGGGACGGGGACGATTTAGGGTCCAGGTGAGGGTACGGCAACGCTTTAGGGGGAGCGTGCGTGTCAGGGCGTGGGTTAGTGTCAGCGTACGGGATAGGATTAGGGAACGGGTGAGGGTCAGGCTTCGGGGAAGAGTTAGGGTTAGGATTCGGGCTAGGGTTAGGGTTAGGGGACGGGGACGGTTTAGGGTCCAGGTGAGGGTACGGCAACGCTTTAGGGGGAGCGTGCGTGTGAGGGCGCGGGTTATTGTTAGCGTACGGGTTAGGATTAGGGGACGGGTGAGGGTCAGGCTTCGGGGAAGGGTTAGGGTTAGGGTTCGGGCTAGGGTTAGGGTTAGGGGACGGGGACGGTTTAGGGTCCAGGTGAGGGTACGGCAACGCTTAAGGGGGAGCGTGCGTGTGAGGGCGTGGGTGAGTGATAGCGTATGGGTTAGGATTAGGGGACGGGTGAGGGTCAGGCTTCGGGGAAGGGTTAGGGTTAGGGTTCGGGCTAGGGTTAGGGTTAGGGGACGGGGACGGTTTAGGGTCCAGGTGAGGGTACGGCAACGCTTAAGGGGGAGCGTGCGTGTGAGGGCGTGGGTGAGTGATAGCGTACGGGTTAGGATTAGGGGACGGGTGAGTGTCAGGCTTCGGGGAAGGGTTAGGGTTAGTGTTCGGGCTAGGGTTAGGGTTAGGGGACGGGGACGGTTTAGGGTCCAGGTGAGGGTACGGCAACGCTTTAGGGGGAGCGTGCGTGTGAGGGCGCGGGTTAGTGTTAGCGTACGGGTTAGGATTAGGGGACGGGTGAGGGTCAGGCTTCGGGGAAGGGTTAGGGTTAGGGTTCGGGCTAGGGTTAGGGTTAGGGGACGGGGACGGTTTAGGGTCCAGGTGAGCGTACAGCAACGCTTTAGGGGGAGCGTGCGTGTGAGGGCGCGGGTTAGTGTTAGCGTACGGGTTAGGATTAGGGGACGGGTAAGGGTCAGGCTTCGGGGAAGGGTTAGGGTTAGGGTTCGGGCTAGGGTTAGGGTTAGGGGACGGGGATGGTTTAGGGTCCAGGTGAGGGTACGGCAACTCTTTAGGGGGAGCGTGTGTGTGAGGGCGCGGGTTAGTGTTAGCGTACGGGTTAGGATTAGGGGACGGGTGAGGGTCAGGCTTCGGGGAAGGGTTAGGGTTAGGGTTCGGGCTAGGGTTAGGGGACGGGGACGGGGACGATTTAGGGTCCAGGTGAGGGTACGGCAACGCTTTAGGGGGAGCGTGCGTGTCAGGGCGTGGGTTAGTGTCAGCGTACGGGTTAGGATTAGGGAACGGGTGAGGGTCAGGCTTCGGGGAAGAGTTAGGGTTAGGATTCGGGCTAGGGTTAGGGTTAGGGGACGGGGACGGTTTAGGGTCCAGGTGAGGGTACGGCAACGCTTTAGGGGGAGCGTGCGTGTGAGGGCGCGGGTTATTGTTAGCGTATGGGTTAGGATTAGGGGACGGGTGAGGGTCAGGCTTCGGGGAAGGGTTAGGGTTAGGGTTCGGGCTAGGGTTAGGGTTAGGGGACGGGGACGGTTTAGGGTCCAGGTGAGGGTACGGCAACGCTTAAGGGGGAGCGTGCGTGTGAGGGCGTGGGTGAGTGATAGCGTATGGGTTAGGATTAGGGGACGGGTGAGGCTCAGGATTCGGGGAAGGGTTAGTGTTAGGGTTCGGGCTAGGGTTAGGGTTAGGGGACGGGGACGGTTTCGGGTCCAGGTGAGGGTACGGCAACGCTTTAGGGGGAGCGTGCGTGTGAGGACGCGGGTTAGTGTTAGCGTACGTGTTAGGATTAGGGGACGGGTGAGGGTCAGGCTTCGGGGAAGGGTTAGGGTTAGGGTTCGGGCTAGGGTTAGGTTTAGTGGACGGGGACGGTTTAGGGTCCAGGTGAGGGTACGGCAACGCTTTAGGGGGAGCGTGCGTGTGAGGGCGCGGGTTAGTGTTAGCGTACGGGTTAGGATTAGGGGACGGGTGAGGGTCAGGCTTCGGGGAAGGGTTAGGGTTAGGGTTCGGGCTAGGGTTAAGGTTAAGGGACGGGGACGGTTTAGGGTCCAGGTGAGGGTACGGCAACGCTTTAGGGGGAGCGTGCGTGTGAGGGCGCGGGTTAGTGTTAGCGTACGGGTTAGGATTAGGGGACGGGTGAGGGTCAGGCTTCGGGGAAGGGTTAGGGTTAGGGTTCGGGCTAGGGTTAGGGTTAGGGGACGGGGACGGTTTAGGGTCCAGGTGAGGTTATGGCAACGCTTTAGGGGGAGCGTGCGTGTGAGGGCGCGGGTTAGTGTTAGCGTACGGGTTAGGATTAGGGGACGGGTGAGGGTCAGGCTTCGGGGAAGGGTTAGGGTTAGGGTTCGGGCTAGGGTTAGGGTTAGGGGACGGGGACGGTTTAGGGTCTAGGTGAGGGTACGGCAACGCTTTAGGGGGAGCGTGCGTGTGAGGGCGCGGGTTACTGTTAGCGTACGGGTTAGGATTAGGGTACGGGTGAGGGTCAGGCTTCGGGGAAGGGTTAGGGTTATGGTTCGGGCTAGGGTTAGGGTTAGGGGACGGGGACGGTTTAGGGTCCAGGTGAGGGTACGGCAACGCTTTAGGGGGAGCGTGCGTGTGAGGGCGCGGGTTAGTGTTAGCGTACGGGTTAGGATTAGGGGACGGGTGAGGGTCAGGCTTCGGGGAAGGGTTAGGGTTAGGTTTCGGGCTAGGGTTAGGGTTAGGGGACGGGGACGGTTTAGGGTCCAGGTGAGGGTACCGCAACGCTTTAGGGGGAGCGTGCGTGTGAGGGCGCGGGTTAGTGTTAGCGTATGGGTTAGGATTAGGGGACGGGTGAGGGTCAGGCTTCGGGGAAGGGTTAGGGTTAGGGTTCGGGCTAGGGTTAGGGTTAGGGGACGGGGACGGTTTAGGTTCCAGGTGAGGGTACGGCAACCCTTTAGGGGGAGCGTGCGTGTGAGGGCGCGGGTTAGTGTTAGCGTACGGGTTAGGATTAGGGGACGGGTGAGGGTCAGGCTTCGGGGAAGGGTTAGGGTTACGGTTCGGGCTAGGGTTAGGGTTAGGGGACGGGGACGGTTTAGGGTCCAGCTGAGGGTACGGCAACGCTTTAGGGAGAGTGTGCGTGTGAGGGCGCGGGTTACTGTTAGCGTATGTGTTAGGATTAGGGGACGGGTGAGGGTCAGGCTTCGGGGAAGGGTTAGGGTTAGGGTTCGGGCTAGGGTTAGGGTTAGGGGACGGGGACGGTTTAGGGTCCAGGTGAGGGTACGGCAACGCTTAAGGGGGAGCGTGCGTGTGAGGGCGTGGGTGAGTGATAGCGTATGGGTTAGGATTAGGGGACGGGTGAGGCTCAGGATTCGGGGAAGGGTTAGGGTTAGGGTTCGGGCTAGGGTTAGGGTTAGGGGACGGGGACGGTTTCGGGTCCAGGTGAGGGTACGGCAACGCTTTAGGGGGAGCGTGCATGTGAGGACGCGGGTTAGTGTTAGCGTACGTGTTAGGATTAGGGGACGGGTGAGGGTCAGGCTTCGGGGAAGGGTTAGGGTTAGGGTTCGGGCTAGGGTTAGGTTTAGTGGACGGGGACGGTTTAGGGTCCAGGTGAGGGTACGGCAACGCTTTAGGGGGAGCGTGCGTGTGAGGGCGCGGGTTAGTGTTAGCGTACGGGTTAGGATTAGGGGACGGGTGAGGGTCAGGCTTCGGGGAAGGGTTAGGGTTAGGGTTCGGGCTCGGGTTAAGGTTAGGGGACGGGGACGGTTTAGGGTCCAGGTGAGGGTACGGCAACGCTTTAGGGGGAGCGTGCGTGTGAGGGCGCGGGTTAGTGTTAGCGTACGGGTTAGGATTAGGGGACGGGTGAGGGTCAGGCTTCGGGGAAGGGTTAGGGTTAGGGTTCGGGCTAGGGTTAGGGTTAGGGGATGGGGACGGTTTAGGGTCCAGGTGAGGGTATGGCAACGCTTTAGGGGGAGCGTGCGTGTGAGGGCGCGGGTTAGTGTTAGCGTACGGGTTAGGATTAGGGGACGGGTGAGGGTCAGGCTTCGGGGAAGGGTTAGGGTTAGGGTTCGGGCTAGGGTTAGGGTTAGGGGACGGGGACGGTTTAGGGTCTAGGTGAGGGTACGGCAACGCTTTAGGGGGAGCGTGCGTGTGAGGGCGCGGGTTAGTGTTAGCGTACGGGTTAGGATTAGGGGACGGGTGAGGGTCAGGCTTCGGGGAAGGGTTAGGGTTATGGTTCGGGCTAGGGTTAGGGTTAGGGGACGGGGACGGTTTAGGGTCCAGGTGAGGGTACGGCAACGCTTTAGGGGGAGCGTGCGTGTGAGGGCGCGGGTTAGTGTTAGCGTACGGGTTAGGATTAGGGGACGGGTGAGGGTCAGGCTTCGGGGAAGGGTTAGGGTTAGGTTTCGGGCTAGGGTTAGGGTTAGGGGACGGGGACGGTTTAGGGTCCAGGTGAGGGTACCGCAACGCTTTAGGGGGAGCGTGCGTGTGAGGGCGCGGGTTAGTGTTAGCGTATGGGTTAGGATTAGGGGACGGGTGAGGGTCAGGCTTCGGGGAAGGGTTAGGGTTAGGGTTCGGGCTAGGGTTAGGGTTAGGGGACGGGGACGGTTTAGGGTCCAGGTGAGGGTACGGCAACCCTTTAGGGGGAGCGTGCGTGTGAGGGCGCGGGTTAGTGTTAGCGTACGGGTTAGGATTAGGGGACGGGTGAGGGTCAGGCTTCGGGGAAGGGTTAGGGTTACGGTTCGGGCTAGGGTTAGGGTTAGGGGACGGGGACGGTTTAGGGTCCAGCTGAGGGTACGGCAACGCTTTAGGGGGAGTGTGCGTGTGAGGGCGCGGGTTACTGTTAGCGTATGTGTTAGGATTAGGGGACGGGTGAGGGTCAGGCTTCGGGGAAGGGTTAGGGTTAGGGTTCGGGCTAGGGTTAGGGTTAGGGGACGGGGACGGTTTAGGGTCCAGGTGAGGGTACGGCAACGTTTTACTGGGAGCGTGCGTGTGAGGGCGCGGGTTAGTGTTAGCGTACGGGTTAGGATTAGGGGACGGGTGAGGGTCAGGCTTCGGGGAAGGGTTAGGGTTAGGGTTCGGGCTAGGGTTAGGGTTAGGGGACGGGGACGGTTTAGGGTCCAGGTGAGGGTACGGCAACGCTTTAGGGGGAGCGTGCGTGTGAGCACGCGGGTTAGTGTTAGCGTACGGGTTAGGATTAGGGGACGGGTGAGGGTCAGGCTTTGGGGAAGGGTTAGGGTTAGGGTTCGGGCTAGGGTTAGGGTTAGGGGATGGGGACGGTTTAGGGTCCACGTGAGGGTACGGCAACGCTTTAGGGGGAGCGTGCGTGTGAGGGCGTGGGTTATTGTTAGCGTACGTGTTAGGATTAGGGGACAGGTGAGGGTCAGGCTTCGTGGAATGGTTAGGGTTAGGGTTCGGGCTAGGGTTAGGGTTAGGGGACGGGGACGGTTTAGGGTCCAGGTGAGGGTACGGCAATGCTTTAGGGGGAGCGTGCGTGTGAGGGCGCGGGTTAGTGTTAGCGTACGGGTTAGGATTAGGGAACGGGTGAGGGTCAGGCTTCGGGGAAGGGTTAGGGTTAGGGTTCGGGCTAGGGTTAGGGTTAGGGGACGGGGACGGTTTAGGGTCCAGGTGAGGGTACGGCAACGCTTTAGGGGGAGCGTGCGTGTGAGGGCGCGGGTTAGTGTTAGCGTACGGGCTAGGATTAGGGGACGGGTGAGGGTCAGGCTTCGGGGAAGGGTTAGGGTTAGGGTTCGGGCTAGGGTTAGCGTTAGGGGACGGGGACGGTTTAGGGTCCAGGTGAGGGTACGGCAACCCTTTAGGGGGAGCGTGCGTGTGAGGGTACGGGTTAGTGTTAGCGTACGGGTTAGGATTAGGGGACGGGTGAGGGTCAGGCTTCGGGGAAGGGTTAGGGTTACGGTTCGGGCTAGGGTTAGGGTTAGGGGACGGGGACGGTTTAGGGTCCAGGTGAGGGTACGGCAACGCTTTAGGGGCAGCTAGCGTGTGAGGGCGCGGGTTAGTGTTAGCGTACGGGTTAGGATTAGGGGACGGGTGAGGGTCAGGCTTCGGGGAAGCGTTAGGGTTAGGGTTCGGGCTAGGGTTAGGGTTAGGGGACGGGGACGGTTTAGGGTCCAGGTGAGGGTACGGCAACGCTTTAGGGGGAGCGTGCGTGTGAGGGCGTGGGTTAGTGTTAGCGTACGGGTTAGGATTAGGGGACGGGTGAGTGTCAGGCTTCGGGGAAGGGTTAGGTTTAGGGTTCGGGCTAGGGTTAGGGTTAGGGAATGGGGACGGTTTAGGGTCCAGGTGAGGGTACGGCAACCCTTTAGGGGGAGCGTGCGTGTGAGGGCGCGGGTTAGTGTTAGCGTACGGCTTAGGATTAGGGGACGGGTGAGGGTCAGGCTACGGGGAAGGGTTAGGGTTACGGTTCGGGCTAGGGTTAGGGTTAGGGGACGGGGACGGTTTACGGTCCAGGTGAGGGTACGTCAACGCTTTAGGGGTAGCGTGCATGTGAGGACGCTGGTTAGTGTTAGCGTACGGGTTAGGATTAGGGGACGGGTGAGGGTCAGGCTTCGGGGAAGGGTTAGGGTTAGGGTTCGGGCTAGGGTTAGGGTTAGGGGACGGGGACGGTTTAGGGTCCAGGTGAGGGTACGACAACGCTTTAGGGGGAGCGTGCGTGTGAGGGCGCGGGTTAGTGTTAGCGTACGGGTTAGGATTAGGGGACGGGTGAGGGTCAGGCTTCAGGGAAGGGTTAGGGTTAGGGTTCGGGGACGGGGACGGTTTAGGGTCCAGGTGAGGGTACGGCAACGCTTTAGGGGGAGCGTGCGTGTGAGGGCGCGGGTTATTGTTAGCGTACGGGTTAGGATTAGGGGACGGGTGAGGGTCAGGCTTCGGGGAAGTGTTAGGGATAGGGTTCGGGCTAGGGTTAGGGTAAGGGGACGGGGACGGTTTAGGGTCCAGGTGAGGGTACGGCAACGCTTTAGTGGGAACGTGCGTGTGAGGGCGCGGGTTAGTGTTAGCGTACGGGTTAGGATTAGGGGACGGGTGAGGGTCAGGCTTCGGGGAAGGTTTAGGGTTAGGGTTCGGGCTAGGGTTAGGGTTCGGGGACGGGGACGGTTTAGGGTCCAGGTGAGGGTACGGCAACGCTTTAGGGGGAGTGTGCGTGTGAGGGTGCGGGTTAGTGTTAGCGTACGGGTTAGGATTAGGGGACGGGTGAGGGTCAGGCTTCGGGGAAGGGTTAGGTTTAGGGTTCGGGCTAGGGTTAGGGTTAGGGGACGGGGACGGTTTCGGGTCCAGGTGAGGGTACGGCAACGCTTTAGGGGGAGCGTGCGTGTGAGGACGCGGGTTAGTGTTAGCGTACGGGTTAGGATTAGGGGACGGGTGAGGGTCAGGCTTCGGGGAAGGGATAGGGTTAGGGTTCGGGCTAGGGTTAGGTTTAGTGGACGGGGACGGTTTAGGGTCCAGGTGAGGGTACGGCAACGCTTTAGGGGGAGCGTGCGTGTGAGGGCGCGGGTTAGTGTTAGCGTACGGGTTAGGATTAGGGGACGGGTGAGGGTCAGGCTTCGGGGAAGGGTTAGGGTTAGGGTTCGGGCTAGGGTTAAGGTTAGGGGACGGGGACGGTTTAGGGTCCAGGTGAGGGTACGGCAACGCTTTAGGGGGAGCGTGCGTGTGAGGGCGCGGGTTAGTGTTAGCGTACGGGTTAGGATTAGGGGACGGGTGAGGGTCAGGCTTCGGGGAAGGGTTAGGGTTAGGGTTCGGGCGAGGGTTAGGGTTAGGGGACGGGGACGGTTTAGGGTCCAGGTGAGGGTACGGCAACGCTTTAGGGGGAGCGTGCCTGTGAGGGCGTGGGTTAGTGTTAGCGTACGGGTTAGGATTAGGGGACGGGTGAGGCTCAGGCTTCGGGGAAGGGTTAGGGTTACGGTTCGGGCTAGGGTTAGGGTTAGGGGACGGGGACGGTTTAGGGTCCAGGTGAGGGTACGGCAACGCTTTAGGGGGAGTGTGCGTGTGAGGGCGCGGGTTAGTGTTAGCGTACGGGTTAGGATTAGGGGACGGGTGAGGGTCAGGCTTCGGGGAAGGGTTAGGGTTAGGGTTCGGGCTAGGGTTAGGGTTAGGGGACGGGGACGGTTTAGGGTCCAGGTGAGGGTACGGCAACGCTTTAGGGGGAGCGTGCGTGTGAGGGCGCGGGTTAGTGTTAGCGTACGGGTTAGGATTAGGGGACGGGTGAGGGTCAGGCTTCGGGGAAGGGTTAGGGTTAGGGTTCGGGCTAGGGTTAGGGTTAGGGGACGGGGACGGTTTAGGGTCCAGGTGAGGGTATGGCAACGCTTTAGGGGGAGCGTGCGTGTGAGGGCGCGGGTTAGTGTTAGCGTACGGGTTAGGATTAGGGGACGGGTGAGGGTCAGGCTTCGGGGAAGGGTTAGGGTTAGGGTTCGGGCTAGGGTTAGGGTTAGGGGACGGGGACGGTTTAGGGTCTAGGTGAGGGTACGGCAACGCTTTAGGGGGAGCGTGCGTGTGAGGGCGCGGGTTAGTGTTAGCGTACGGGTTAGGATTAGGGTACGGGTGAGGGTCAGGCTTCGGGGAAGGGTTAGGGTTATGGTTCGGGCTAGGGTTAGGGTTAGGGGACGGGGACGGTTTAGGGTCCATGTGAGGGTACGGCAACGCTTTAGGGGGAGCGTGCGTGTGAGGGCGCGGGTTAGTGTTAGCGTACGGGTTAGGATTAGGGGACGGGTGAGGGTCAGGCTTCGGGGAAGGGTTAGGGTTACGGTTCGGGCTAGGGTTAGGGTTAGGGGACGGAGACGGTTTAGGGTCCAGCTGAGGGTACGGCAACGCTTTAGGGGGAGTGTGCGTGTGAGGGCGCGGGTTACTGTTAGCGTATGTGTTAGGATTAGGGGACGGGTGAGGGTCAGGCTTCGGGGAAGGGTTAGGGTTAGGGTTCGGGCTAGGGTTAGGGTTAGGGGACGGGGACGGTTTAGGGTCCAGGTGAGGGTACGGCAACGCTTTAGTGGGAGCGTGCGTGTGAGGGCGCGGGTTAGTGTTAGCGTACGGGTTAGGATTAGGGGACGTGTGAGGGTCAGGCTTCGGGGAAGGGTTAGGGTTAGGGTTCGGGCTAGGGTTAGGGTTAGGGGACGGGGACGGTTTAGGGTCCAGGGGAGGGTACGGCAACGCTTTAGGGGGAGCGTGCGTGTGAGCACACGGGTTAGTGTTAGCGTACGGGTTAGGATTAGGGGACGGGTGAGGGTCAGGCTTCGGGGAAGGGTTAGGGTTAGGGTTCGGGCTAGGGTTAGGGTTAGGGGATGGGGACGGTTTAGGGTCCACGTGAGGGTACGGCAACGCTTTAGGGGGAGCGTGCGTGTGAGGGCGTGGGTTATTGTTAGCGTACGTGTTAGGATTAGGGGACGGGTGAGGGTCAGGCTTCGGGGAATGGTTAGGGTTAGGGTTCGGGCTAGGGTTAGGGTTAGGGGACGGGGACGGTTTAGGGTCCAGGTGAGGATACGGCAACGCTTAAGGGGGAGCGTGCGTGTGAGGGCGCGGGTGAGTGATTGCATACGGGTTAGGATTAGGGGACGGGTGAGGGTCAGGCTTCAGGGAAGGGTTAGGGTTAGGGTTCAGGGTAGGGTTAGGGTTAGGGGACGGGGATGGTTTAGGGTCCAGGTGAGGGTACGGAAATGCTTTAGTGGGAGAGTGCGTGTGAGGGTGCGGGTTAGTGTTAGCGTACGGGTTAGGATTAGGGGACGGGTGAGGGTCAGGCTTCGGGGAAGGGTTAGGGTTAGGGTTCGGGCTAGGGTTAGGGTTAGGGGACGGGGACGGTTTAGGGTCCAGGTGAGGGTACGGCAACCCTTTAGGGGGAGCGTGCGTGTGAGGGCGCGGGTTAGTGTTAGCGTACGGGTTAGGATTAGGGGACGGGTGAGGGTCCGGCTTCAGGGAACGTTTAGGGTTACGGTTCGGGCTAGGGTTAGGGTTAGGGGACGGGGACGGTTTAGGGTCCAGGTGAGGGTACGGCAATGCTTTAGGGGGAGCGTGCGTGTGAGGGCGCGGGTTAGTGTTAGCGTACGGGTTAGGATTAGGGGACGGGTGAGGGTCAGGCTTCGGGGAAGGGTTAGGGTTAGGGTTCGGGCTAGGGTTAGGGTTAGTGGACGGGGACGGTTTAGGGTCCAGGTGAGGGTACGGCAACGCTTTAGGGGGAGCGTGCGTGTGAGGGCGCGGGTTAGTGTTAGCGTACGGGTTAGGATTAGGGGACGGGTGAGGGTCAGGCTTCGGGGAAGGGTTAGGGTTAGGGTTCGGGCTAGGGTTAGGGTTAGGGTACGGGGACGGTTTAGGGTCAAGGTGAGGGTACGGCAACCCTTTAGGGGGAGCGTGCGTGTGAGGGCACGGGTTAGTGTTAGCGTACGGGTTAGGATTAGGGGACGGGTGAGGGTCAGCCTTCGGGGAAGGGTTAGGGTTACGGTTCGGGCTAGGGTTAGGGTTAGGGGACGGCGACGGTTTAGGGTCCAGGTGAGGGTACGGCAACGCTTTAGGGGGAGCGTGCGTGTGAGGGCGCGGGTTAGTGTTAGCGTATGGGTTAGGATTAGGGGACGGGTGAGGTTCAGGATTCGGGGAAGGGTTAGGGTTAGGGTTCGGGCTAGGGTTAGGGTTAGGGGACGGGGACGGTTTAGGGTCCAGGTGAGGGTACGGCAACGCTTTAGGGGGAGCGTGCGTGTGAGCGCGCGGGTTAGTGTTAGCGTACGGGTTAGGATTAGGGGACGGGTGAGGGTCAGGCTTCGGGGAAGGGTTAGGGTTAGGGTTCGGGGTAGGGTTAGGGTTAGGGGACGGGGACGGTTTAGGGTCCAGGTGAGGGTACAGCAACGCTTTAGGGGGAGCGTGCGTGTGAGGGCGCGGGTTAGTGTTAGCGTACGGGTTAGGATTAGGGGACGGGTGAGGGTCAGGCTTCGGGGAATGGTTAGGGTTAGGGTTCGGGCTAGGGTTAGGGTTAGGGGACGGGGACGGTTTAGGGTCCAGGTGAGGGTACGGCAACGCTTTAGAGGGAGCGTGCGTGTGAGGGCGCGGGTTATTGTTAGCGTACGTGTTAGGATTAGGGGACGGGTGAGGGTCAGGTTTCGGGGAAGGGTCAGGGTTAGCGTTCGGGCTAGGGTTCGGGTTAGGGGACGGGGACGGTTTAGGGTCCAGGTGAGGATACGGCAACGCTTAAGGGGGAGCGTGCGTGTGAGGGCGCGGGTGAGTGATAGCGTACGGGTTAGGATTAGGGGACGGGTGAGGGTCAGGCTTCAGGGAAGGGTTAGGGTTAGGGTTCAGGCTAGGGTTAGGGTTAGGGGACGGGGATGGTTTAGGGTCCAGGTGAGGGTACGGCAACGCTTTAGTGGAGAGTGCGTGTGAGGGCGCGGGTTAGTGTTAGCGTACGGGTCAGGATTAGGGGACGGGTGAGGGTCAGGCTTCGGGGAAGGGTTAGGGTTAGGGTTCTGGCTAGGGTAAGGGTTAGGGAGCGGGGATGGTTTAGGGTCCAGGTGAGGGTACGGCAACGCTTTAGGGGGAGCGTGCGTGTGAGGTCGCGGGTTAGTGTTAGCGTACGGGTTAGGATTAGGGGACGGGTGAGGCTCAGGCTTTGGGGAAGGGTTAGGGTTAGGGTTCGGGCTATGGTTAGGGTTAGGGTACGGGGACGGTTTAGGGTCCAGGTGAGGGTACGGCAACCCTTTAAGGGGAGCGTGCGTGTTAGGGCGCGGATTAGTGTAAGCGTACGGGTTAGGATTAGGGGACGGGTGAGGGTCAGGCTTCGGGGAAGGGTTAGGGTTATGGTTCGGGCTAGGGTTAGGGTTAGGGGACGGGGACGGTTTAGGGTCCAGGTGAGGGTACGGCAACGCTTTAGGGGGAGCGTGCGTGTGAGGGCGCGGGTTAGTGTTAGCGTACGTGTTAGGATTAGGGGACGGGTGAGGGTCAGGCTTCGGGGAAGAGTTAGGGTTAGGGTTCGGGCTAGGGTTAGGGGACGGGGACGGGGACGGTTTAGGGTCCAGGTGAGGATACGGCAACGCTTTAGGTGGAGCGTGCGTGTCAGGGCGTGGGTTAGTGTCAGCGTACGGGTTAGGATTAGGGAACGGGTGAGGGTCAGGCTTCGGGGAAGGGTTAGGGTTAGGGTTCGGGCTAGGGTTAGGGTTAGGGGACGGGGACGGTTTAGGGTCTAGGTGAGGGTACGGCAACCCTTTAGGGGGAGCTTGCGTGTGAGGGCGCGGGTTAGTGTCAGCGTACGGGTTAGGATTAGGGGACGGGTGAGGGTCAGGCTTCGGGGAAGGGTTAGGGTTAGGGTTCGGGCTAGGGTTAGGTTTAGGAGACGGGGACGGTTTACGGTCCAGGTGAGGGTACGGCAACCGTTTAGGGGGAGCGTGCGTGTGAGGGCGCGGGTTAGTGTTAGCGTACGGGTTAGGATTAGGGGACGGGTGAGGGTCAGGCTTCGGGGAAGGGTTAGGGTTAGGGTTCGGGCTAGGGTTAGGGTTACGGGACGGGGACGGTTTAGGGTCCAGGTGAGGGTACGGCAACCCTTTAGGGGGAGCATGCGTGTGAGGGCGCGCTTTAGTGTTAGCGTACGGGTTAGGAGTAGGGGACGGGTGAGGGTCAGGCTTCGGGGAAGGGTTAGGGTTAGGGTTCGGGCTAGGGTTAGGGTTAGGGGACGGCGACGGTTTAGGGTCCAGGTGAGGGTACGGCAACCCTTTAGGGGGAGCGTGCGTGTGAGGGCGCGGGTTAGTGTTAGCGTATGGGTTAGGATTAGGGGACGGGTGAGGGTCAGGCTTCGGGGAAGGGTTAGGGTTAGGGTTCGGGCTAGGGTTAGGGTTAGGGGACGGGGACGGTTTAGGGTCCAGGTGAGGGTATGGCAACGCTTTAGGGGGAGCGTGCGTGTGAGGGCGCGGGTTAGTGTTAGCGTACGGGTTAGGATTAGGGGACGGGTGAGGGTCAGGCTTCGGGGAAGGGTTAGGGTTAGGGTTCGGGCTAGGGTTAGGGTTAGGGGACGGGGACGGTTTAGGGTCTAGGTGAGGGTACGGCAACGCTTTAGGGGGAGCGTGCGTGTGAGGGCGCGGGTTAGTGTTAGCGTACGGGTTAGGATTAGGGTACGGGTGAGGGTCAGGCTTCGGGGAAGGGTTAGGGTTATGGTTCGGGCTAGGGTTAGGGTTAGGGGACGGGGACGGTTTAGGGTCCAGGTGAGGGTACGGCAACGCTTTAGGGGGAGCGTGCGTGTGAGGGCGCGGGTTAGTGTTAGCGAACGGGTTAGGATTAGGGGACGGGTGAGGGTCAGGCTTCGGGGAAGAGTTAGGGTTAGGGTTCGGGCTAGGGTTAGGGGACGGGGACGGGGACGGTTTAGGGTCCAGGTGAGGGTACGGCAACGCTTTAGGGGGAGCGTGCGTGTCAGGGCGTGGGTTAGTGTCAGCGTAAGGGTTAGGATTAGGGAACGGGTGAGGGTCAGGCTTCGGGGAAGGGTTAGGGTTAGGGTTCGGGCTAGGGTTAGGGTTAGGGGACGGGGACGGTTTAGGGTTTGGTGAGGGTACGGCAACCCTTTACGGGGAGCTTGCGTGTGAGGGCGCGGGTTAGTGTTAGCGTACGGGTTAGGATTAGGGGACGGGTGAGGGTCAGGCTTCGGGGAAGGGTTAGGGTTAGGGTTCGGGCTAGGGTTAGGTTTAGGAGACGGGGACGTTTTACGGTCCAGGTGAGGGTACGGCAACGCTTTAGGGGGAGCATGCGTGTGAGGGCGCGCTTTAGTGTTAGCGTACGGGTTAGGATTAGGGGACGGGTGAGTGTCAGGCTTCGGGGAAGGGTTAGGGTTAGGGTTCGGGCTAGGGTTAGGGTTAGGGGACGGGGACGGTTTACGGTCCAGGTGAGGGTACGGCAACGCTTTAGGAGGAGCGTGCGTGTGAGGGCGTGGGTTAGTGTTAGCGTATGGGTTAGGATTAGGGGACGGGTGAGGGTCAGGCTTCGGGGAAGGGTTAGGGTTAGGGTTCGGGCGAGGGTTAGGGTTAGGGGACGGGGACGGTTTAGGGTCCAGGTGAGGGTACGGCAACGCTTTAGGGGGAGCGTGCGTGTGAGGGCGTGGGTTAGTGTTAGCGTACGGGTTAGGATTAGGGGACGGGTGAGTGTCAGGCTTCGGGGAAGGGTTAGGGTTACGGTTCGGGCTAGGGTTAGGGTTAGGGGATGGGGACGGTTTAGGGTCCAGGTGAGGGTACGGCAACGCTTTAGGGGGAGCGTGCGTGTGAGGGCGCGGGTTAGTGTTAGCGTACGGGTTAGGATTAGGGGACGGGTGAGGGTCAGGCTTCGGGGAAGGGTTAGGGTTAGGGTTCGGGCTAGGGTTAGGTTTAGGGGACGGGGACGGTTTAGGGTCCAGGTGAGGGTACGGCAACGCTTTAGGGGGAGCGTGCGTGTGAGGGCGCGGGTTAGTGTTAGCGTACGGGTTAGGATTAGGGGACGGGTGAGGGTCAGGCTTCGGGGAAGGGTTAGGGTTAGGGTTCGGGCTAGGGTTAGGGTTAGGGGACGGGGACGGTTTAGGGTCCAGGTGAGGGTATGGCAACGCTTTAGGGGGAGCGTGCGTGTGAGGGCGCGGGTTAGTGTTAGCGTACGGGTTAGGATTAGGGGACGGGTGAGGGTCAGGCTTCGGGGAAGGGTTAGGGTTAGGGTTCGGTCTAGGGTTAGGGTTAGGGGACGGGGACGGTTTAGGGTCTAGGTGAGGGTACAGCAACGCTTTAGGTAGGAGCGTGCGTGTGAGGGCGCGGGTTAGTGTTAGCGTACGGGTTAGGATTAGGGTACGGGTGAGGGTCAGGCTTCTGGGAAGTGTTAGGGTTATGGTTCGGGCTAGGGTTAGGGTTAGGGGACGGGGACGGTTTAGGGTCCAGGTGAGGGTACGGCAACGCTTTAGGGGGAGCGTGCGTGTGAGGGCGCGGGTTAGTGTTAGCGTACGGGTTAGGATTAGGGGACGGGTGAGGGTCAGGCTTCGGGGAAGGGTTAGGGTTAGGTTTCGGGCTAGGGTTAGGGTTAGGGGACGGGGACGGTTTAGGGTCCAGGTGAGGGTACCGCAACGCTTTAGGGGGAGCGTGCGTGTGAGGGCGCGGGTTAGTGTTAGCGTACGGGTTAGGATTAGGGGACGGGTGAGGGTCAGGCTTCCGGGAAGGGTTAGGGTTAGGGTTCGGGCTAGGGTTAGGGTTAGGGGACGGGGACGGTTTAGGGTCCAGGTGAGGGTACGGCAACCCTTTAGGGGGAGCGTGCGTGTGAGGGCGCGGGTTAGTGTTAGCGTACGGGTTAGGATTAGGGGACGGGTGAGGGTCAGGCTTCGGGGAAGGGTTAGGGTTACGGTTCGGGCAAGGGTTAGGGTTAGGGGACGGGGACGGTTTAGGGTCCAGCTGAGGGTACGGCAACGCTTTAGGGGGAGTGTGCGTGTGAGGGCGCGGGTTAGTGTTAGCGTATGGGTTAGGATTAGGGGACGGGTGAGGGTCAGGCTTCGGGGAAGGGTTAGGGTTAGGGTTCGGTCTAGGGTTAGGGTTAGGGGACGGGGACCGTTTAGGGTCCAGGTGAGGGTACGGCAACGCTTTAGTGGGAGCGTGCGTGTGAGGGCGCGGGTTAGTGTTAGCGTACGGGTTAGGATTAGGGGACGGGTGAGGGTCAGGCTTCCGGGAAGGGTTAGGGTTAGGGTTCGGGCTAGGGTTAGGGTTAGGGGACGGGGACGGTTTAGGGTCCAGGTGAGGGTACGGCAACGCTTTAGGGGGAGCGTGCGTGTGAGCACGCGGGTTAGTGTTAGCGTACGGGTTAGGATTAGGGGACGGGTGAGGGTCAGGCTTCGGGGAAGGGTTAGGGTTAGGGTTCGGGCTAGGGTTAGGGTTAGGGGATGGGGACGGTTTAGGGTAAACGTGAGGGTACAGCAACGCTTTAGGGGGAGCGTGCGTGTGAGGGCGTGGGTTATTGTTAGCGTACGTGTTAGGATTAGGGGACGGGTGAGGGTCAGGCTTCGGGGAAGGGTTAGGGTTAGGGTTCGGGCTACGGTTAGGGTTAGGGGACGGGGACGGTTTAGGCTCCAGGTGAGGATACGGCAACGCTTAAGGGGGAGCGTGCGTGTGAGGGCGCGGGTGAGTGATAACGTACGGGTTAGGATTAGGGGACGGGTGAGGGTCAGGCTTCGGGGAAGGGTTAGGGTTATGGTTCGGGCTAGGGTTAGGGTTAGGGGACGGGGACGGTTTAGGGTCCAGGTGAGGGTACGGCAACGCTTTAGGGGGAGCGTGCGTGTGAGGGCGCGGGTTAGTGTTAGCGTACGGGTTAGGATTAGGGGACGGGTGAGGGTCAGGCTTCGGGGAAGGGTTAGGGTTAGGTTTCGGGCTAGGGTTAGGGTTAGGGGACGGGGACGGTTTAGGGTCCAGGTGAGGGTACCGCAACGCTTTAGGGGGAGCGTGCGTGTGAGGGCGCGGGTTAGTGTTAGCGTACGGGTTAGGATTAGGGGACGGGTGAGGGTCAGGCTTCGGGGAAGGGTTAGGGTTAGGGTTCGGGCTAGGGTTAGGGTTAGGGGACGGGGACGGTTTAGGGTCCAGGTGAGGGTACGGCATCGCTTTAGGGGGAGCGTGCATGTGAGGGCGCGGGTTAGTGTTAGCGTATGGGTTAGGATTAGGGGACGGGTGAGGGTCAGGCTTCGGGGAAGGGTTAGGGTTAGGGTTCGGGGTAGGGTTAGGGGACGGGGACGGGGATGGTTTAGGGTCCAGGTGAGGGTACGGCAACGCTTTAGGGGGAGCATGCGTGTGAGGGCGCGCTTTAGTGTTAGCGTACGGGTTAGGAGTAGGGGACGGGTGAGGGTCAGGCTTCGGGGAAGTGTTAGGGTTAGGGTTCGGGCTAGGGTTAGGGTTAGGGGACGGCGACGGTTTAGGGTCCAGGTGAGGGTACGGCAACGCTTTAGGGGGAGCGTGCGTGTGAGGGCGTGGGTTAGTGTTAGCGTACGGGTTAGGATTAGGGGACGGGTGAGGGTCAGGCTTCGGGGAAGGGTTAGGGTTACGGTTCGGGCTAGGGTTAGGGTTAGGGGACGGGGACGGTTTAGGGTCCAGGTGAGGGTACGGCAACGCTTTAGGGGGAGCGTGCGTGTGAGGGCGCGGGTTAGTGTTAGCGTACGGGTTAGGATTAGGGGACGGGTGAGGGTCAGGCTTCGGGGAAGGGTTAGGGTTAGGGTTCGGGCTAGGGTTAGGGTTAGGGGACGGGGACGGTTTAGGGTCCAGGTGAGGGTACGGCAACGCTTTAGGGGGAGCGTGCGTGTGAGGGCGCGGGTTAGTGTTAGCGTACGGGTTAGGATTAGGGGACGGGTGAGGGTCAGGCTTCGGGGAAGGGTTAGGGTTAGGGTTCGGGCTAGGGTTAGGGTTAGGGGACGGGGACGGTTTAGGGTCCAGGTGAGGGTATGGCAACGCTTTAGGGGGAGCGTGCGTGTGAGGGCGCGGGTTAGTGTTAGCGTACGGGTTAGGATTAGGGGACGGGTGAGGGTCAGGCTTCGGGGAAGGCTTAGGGTTAGGGTTCGGGCTAGGGTTAGGGTTAGGGGACGGGGACGGTTTAGGGTCTAGGTGAGGGTACGGCAACGCTTTAGGGGGAGCGTGCGTGTGAGGGCGCGGGTTAGTGTTAGCGTACCGGTTAGGATTAGGGTACGGGTGAGGGTCAGGCTTCGGGGAAGGGTTAGGGTTATGGTTCGGGCTAGGGTTAGGGTTAGGGGACGGGGACGGTTTAGGGTCCAGGTGAGGGTACGGCAACGCTTTAGGGGGAGCGTGCGTGTGAGGGCGTGGGTTAGTGTTAGCGTACGGGTTAGGATTAGGGGACGGGTGAGGGTCAGGCTTCGGGGAAGGGTTAGGGTTAGGTTTCGGGCTAGGGTTAGGGTTAGGGGACGGGGACGGTTTAGGGTCCAGGTGAGGGTACCGCAACGCTTTAGGGGGAGCGTGCGTGTGAGGGCGCGGGTTAGTGTTAGCGTACGGGTTAGGATTAGGGGACGGGTGAGGGTCAGGCTTCGGGGAAGGGTTAGGGTTAGGGTTCGGGCTAGGGTTAGGGTTAGGGGACGGGGACGGTTTAGGGTCCAGGTGAGGGTACGGCAACCCTTTAGGGGGAGCGTGCGTGTGAGGGCGCGGGTTAGTGTTAGCGTACGGGTTAGGATTAGGGGACGGGTGAGGGTCAGGCTTCGGGGAAGGGTTAGGGTTACGGTTCGGGCTAGGGTTAGGGTTAGGGGACGGGGACGGTTTAGGGTCCAGCTGAGGGTACGGCAACGCTTTAGGGGGAGTGTGCGTGTGAGGGCGCGGGTTACTGTTAGCGTATGGGTTAGGATTAGGGGACGGGTGAGGGTCAGGCTTCGAGGAAGGGTTAGGGTTAGGGTTCGGGCTAGGGTTAGGGTTAGGGGACTGGGACCGTTTAGGGTCCAGGTGAGGGTACGGCAACGCTTTAGTGGGAGCGTGCGTGTGAGGGCGCGGGTTAGTGTTAGCGTACGGGTTAGGATTAGGGGACGGGTGAGGGTCAGGCTTCGGGGAAGGGTTAGGGTTAGGGTTCGGGCTAGGGTTAGGGTTAGGGGACGGGGACGGTTTAGGGTCCAGGTGAGGGTACGGCAACGCTTTAGGGGGAGCGTGCGTGTGAGCACGCGGGTTAGTGTTAGCGTACGGGTTAGGATTAGGGGACGGGTGAGGGTCAGGCTTCGGGGAAGGGTTAGGGTTAGGGTTCGGGCTAGGGTTAGGGTTAGGGGATGGGGACGGTTTAGGGTCCACGTGAGGGTACGGCAACGCTTTAGGGGGAGCGTGCGTGTGAGGGCGTGGGTTATTGTTAGCGTACGGGTTAGGATTAGGGGACGGGTGAGGGTCAGGCTTCGGGGAAGGGTTAGGTTTAGGGTTCGGGCTACGGTTAGGGTTAGGGGACGGGGACGGTTTAGGCTCCAGGGGAGGATACGGCAACGATTAAGGGGGAGCGTGCGTGTGAGGGCGCGGGTGAGTGATAGCGTACGGGTTAGGATTAGGGGACGGGTGAGGGTCAGGCTTCGGGGAAGGGTTAGGGTTAGGGTTCGGGCTAGGGTTAGGGTTAGGGGACGGGGACGGTTTAGGGTCCAGGTGAGGGTACGGCAACGCTTTAGGGGGAGCGTGCGTGTGAGGGCGCGGGTTAGTGTTAGCGTATGGGTTAGGATTAGGGGACGGGTGAGGGTCAGGGTTCGGGGAAGGGTTAGGGTTAGGGTTCGGGCTAGGGTTAGGGTTAGGGGACGGGGACGGTTTAGGGTCCAGGTGAGGGTACGGCAACGCTTTAGGGGGAGCGTGCGTGTGAGCGCACGGGTTAGTGTTAGCGTACGGGTTAGGATTAGGGGACGGGTGAGGCTCAGGCTTCGGGGAAGGGTTAGGGTTAGGGTTCGGGCTATGGTTAGGGTTAGGGTACGGGGACGGTTTAGGGTCCAGGTGAGGGTACGGCAACCCTTTAAGGGGAGCGTGCGTGTGAGGGCGCGGATTAGTGTTAGCGTACGGGTTAGGATTAGGGGACGGGTGAGGGTCAGGCTTCGGGGAAGGGTTAGGGTTATGGTTCGGGCTAGGGTTAGGGTTAGGGGACGGGGACGGTTTAGGGTCCAGGTGAGGGTACGGCAACGCTTTAGGGGGAGCGTGCGTGTGAGGGCGCGGGTTAGTGTTAGCGTACGGGTTAGGATTAGGGGACGGGTGAGGGTCAGGCTTCGGGGAAGAGTTAGGGTTAGGGTTCGGGCTAGGGTTAGGGGACGGGGACGGGGACGGTTTAGGGTCCAGGTGAGGGTACGGCAACGCTTTAGGGGGAGCGTGCGTGTCAGGGCATGGGTTAGTGTCAGCGTACGGGTTAGGATTAGGGAACGGGTGAGGGTCAGGCTTCGGGGAAGGGTTAGGGTTACGGTTCGGGCTAGGGTTAGGGTTAGGGGACGGGGACGGTTTAGGGTCTAGGTGAGGGTACGGCAACCCTTTAGGGGGAGCTTGCGTGTGAGGGCGCGGGTTAGTGTTAGCGTACGGGTTAGGATTAGGGGACGGGTGAGGGTCAGGCTTCGGGGAAGGATTAGGGTTAGGGTTCGGGCTAGGGTTAGGTTTAGGAGACGGGGACGGTTTACGGTCCAGGTGAGGGTACGGCAACCCTTTAGGGGGAGCGTGCGTGTGAGGGCGCGGGTTAGTGTTAGCGTACGGGTTAGGATTAGGGGACGGGTGAGGGTCAGGCTTCGGGGAAGGGTTAGGGTTAGGGTTCGGGCTAGGGTTAGGGTTACGGGACGGGGACGGTTTAGGGTCCAGGTGAGGGTACGGCAACGCTTTAGAGGGAGCGTGCGTGTGAGGGCGCGCGTTAGTGTTAGCGTACGGCTTAGGATTAGGGGACGGGTGAGGGTCAGGCTTCGGGGAAGGGTTAGGGTTATGGTTCGGGCTAGGGTTAGGGTTAGGGGACGGGGACGGTTTAGGGTCCAGGTGAGGGTACGGCAACGCTTTAGGGGGAGCGTGCGTGTGAGGGCGCGGGTTAGTGTTAGCGTATGGGTTAGGATTAGGGGACGGGTGAGGGTCAGGCTTCGGGGAAGGGTTAGGGTTAGGGTTCGGGGTAGGGTTAGGGGACGGGGACGGGGATGGTTTAGGGTCCAGGTGAGGGTACGGCAACGCTTTAGGGGGAGCATGCGTGTGAGGGCGCGCTTTAGTGTTAGCGTACGGGTTAGGAGTAGGGGACGGGTGAGGGTCAGGCTTCGGGGAAGTGTTAGGGTTAGGGTTCGGGCTAGGGTTAGGGTTAGGGGATGGCGACGGTTTAGGGTCCAGGTGAGGGTACGGCAACCCTTTAGGGGGAGCGTGCGTGTGAGGGCGCGGGTTAGTGTTAGCGTATGGGTTAGGATTAGGGGACGGGTGAGTGTCAGGCTTCGGGGAAGGGTTAGGGTTAGGGTTCGGGCTAGGGTTAGGGTTAGGGGACGGGGACGGTTTACGGTCCAGGTGAGGGTACGGCAACGCTTTAGGGGGAGCGTGCGTGTGAGGGCGTGGGTTAGTGTTAGCGTATGGGTTAGGATTAGGGGACGGGTGAGGGTCAGGCTTCGGGGAAGGGTTAGGGTTAGGGTTCGGGCGAGGGTTAGGGTTAGGGGACGGGGACGGTTTAGGGTCCAGGTGAGGGTACGGCAACGCTTTAGGGGGAGCGTGCGTGTGAGGGCGTGGGTTAGTGTTAGCGTACGGGTTAGGATTAGGGGACGGGTGAGGGTCAGGCTTCGGGGAAGGGTTAGGGTTACGGTTCGGGCTAGGGTTAGGGTTAGGGGACGGGGACGGTTTAGGGTCCAGGTGAGGGTACGGCAACGCTTTAGGGGGAGTGTGCATGTGAGGCCGCGGGTTAGTGTTAGCGTACGGGTTAGGATTAGGGGACGGGTGAGGGTCAGGCTTCGGAGAAGGGTTAGGGTTAGGGTTCGGGCTAGGGTTAGGGTTAGGGGACGGGGACGGTTTAGGGTCCAGGTGAGGGTACGGCAACGCTTTAGGGGGAGCATGCGTGTGAGGGCGCGGGTTAGTGTTAGCGTACGGGTTAGGATTAGGGGACGGGTGAGGGTCAGGCTTCGGGGAAGGGTTAGGGTTAGGGTTCGGGCTAGGGTTAGGGTTAGGGGACGGGGACGGTTTAGGGTCCAGGTGAGGGTATGGCAACGCTTTAGGGGGAGCGTGCGTGTGAGGGCGCGGGTTAGTGTTAGCGTACGGGTTAGGATTAGGGGACGGGTGAGGGTCAGGCTTCGGGGAAGGGTTAGGGTTAGGGTTCGGGCTAGGGTTAGGGTTAGGGGACGGGGACGGTTTAGGGTCTAGGTGAGGGTACGGCAACGCTTTAGGGGGAGCGTGCGTGTGAGGGCGCGGGTTAGTGTTAGCGTACGGGTTAGGATTAGGGTACGGGTGAGGGTCAGGCTTCGGGGAAGGGTTAGGGTTATGGTTCGGGCTAGGGTTAGGGTTAGGGGACGGGGACGGTTTAGGGTCCAGGTGAGGGTACGGCAACGCTTTAGGGGGAGCGTGCGTGTGAGGGCGCGGGTTAGTGTTAGCGTACGGGTTAGGATTAGGGGACGGGTGAGGGTCAGGCTTCGGGGAAGGGTTAGGGTTAGGTTTCGGGCTAGGGTTAGGGTTAGGGGACGGGGACGGTTTAGGGTCCAGGTGAGGGTACGGCAACGCTTTAGGGGGAGCGTGCGTGTGAGGGCGCGGGTTAGTGTTAGCGTACGGGTTAGGATTAGGGGACGGGTGAGGGTCAGGCTTCGGGGAAGTGTTAGGGTTAGGGTTCGGGCTAGGGTTAGGGTTAGGGGACGGGGACGGTTTAGGGTCCAGGTGAGGGTACGGCAACCCTTTAGGGGGAGCGTGCGTGTGAGGGCGCGGGTTAGTGTTAGCGTACGGGTTAGGGTTAGGGGACGGGTGAGGGTCAGGCTTCGGGGAAGGGTTAGGGTTACGGTTCGGGCTAGGGTTAGGATTAGGGGACGGGGACGGTTTAGGGTCCAGCTGAGGGTACGGCAACGCTTTAGGGGGAGTGTGCGTGTGAGGGCGCGGGTTACTGTTAGCGTATGGGTTAGGATTAGGGGACGGGTGAGGGTCAGGCTTCGGGGAAGGGTTAGGGTTAGGGTTCGGGCTAGGGTTAGGGTTAGGGGACGGGGACCGTTTAGGGTCCAGGTGAGGGTACGGCAACGCTTTAGTGGGAGCGTGCGTGTGAGGGCGCGGGTTAGTGTTAGCGTACGGGTTATGATTAGGGGACGGGTGAGGGTCAGGCTTCGGGGAAGGGTTAGGGTTAGGGTTCGGGCTAGGGTTAGGGTTAGGGGACGGGGACGGTTTAGGGTCCAGGTGAGGGTACGGCAACGCTTTAGGGGGAGCGTGCGTGTGAGCACGTGGGTTAGTGTTAGCGTACGGGTTAGGATTAGGGGACGGGTGAGGGTCAGGCTTCGGGGAAGGGTTAGGGTTAGGGTTCGGGCTAGGGTTAGGGTTAGGGGATGGGGACGGTTTAGGGTCCACGTGAGGGTACGGCAACGCTTTAGGGGGAGCGTGCGTGTGAGGGCGTGGGTTATTGTTAGCGTACGTGTTAGGATTAGGGGACGGGTGAGGGTCAGGCTTCGGGGAAGGGTTAGGGTTAGGGTTCGGGCTATGGTTAGGGTTAGGGGACGGGGACGGTTTAGGCTCCAGGTGAGGATACGGCAACGCTTAAGGGGGAGTGTGCGTGTGAGGGCGCGGGTGAGTGATAGCGTACGGGTTAGGATTAGGGGACGGGTGAGGGTCAGGCTTCGGGGAAGGGTTAGGGTTAGGGTTCGGGCTAGGGTTAGGGTTAGGGGACGGGGACGGTTTAGGGTCCAGGTGAGGGTACGGCAACGCTTTAGGGGGAGCGTGCGTGTGAGGGCGCGGGTTAGTGTTAGCGTACGGGTTAGGATTAGGGGACGGGTGAGGGTCAGGCTTCGGGGAAGGGTTAGGGTTAGGGTTCGGGCTAGGGTTAGGGGACGGGGACGGGGACGATTTAGGGTCCAGGTGAGGGTACGGCAACGCTTTAGGGGGAGCGTGCGTGTCAGGGCGTGGGTTAGTGTCAACATACGGGTTAGGATTACGGAACGGGTGAGGGTCAGGCTTCGGGGAAGTGTTAGGGTTAGGGTTCGGGCTAGGGTTAGGGTTAGGGGACGGGGACGGTTTAGGGTCTAGGTGAGGGTACGGCAACCCTTTAGGGGGAGCGTTCGTGTGAGGGCGCGGGTTAGTGTTAGCGTACGGGTTAGGATTAGGGGACGGGTGAGGGTCAGGCTTCGGGGAAGGGTTAGGGTTAGGGTTCGGGCTAGGGTTAGGGTTAGGGGACGGGGACGGTTTAGGGTCCAGGTGAGGGTACGGCAACGCTTTAGGGGGAGCGTGCGTGTGAGGGCGCGGGTTAGTGTTAGCGTACGGGTTAGGATTAGGGGACGGGTGAGGGTCAGGCTTCGGGGAAGGGTTAGGGTTAGGGTTCGGGCTAGGGTTAGGGTTAGGGGACGGGGACGGTTTAGGGTCCAGGTGAGGGTACGGCAACGCTTTAGAGGGAGCGTGCGTGTGAGGGCGCGGGTTATTGTTAGCGTACGTGTTAGGATTAGGGGACGGGTGAGGGTCAGGCTTCGGGGAAGTGTTAGGGTTAGGGTTCGGGCTAGGGATAGGGTTAGGGGACGGGGACGGTTTAGGGTCCAGGTGAGGGTACGGCAACGCTTTAGGGGGAGCGTGCGTGTGAGGGCGCAGGTTAGTGTTAGCGTACGGGTTAGGATTAGGGGACGGGTGAGGGTCAGGCTTCGGGGAAGGGTTAGGGTTAGGGTTCGGGCTAGGGTTAGGGTTAGGGGACGGGGACGGTTTACGGTCCAGGTGAGGGTACGGCAACGCTTTAGGGGGAGCGTGCGTGTGAGGGCGCGGGTTAGTGTTAGCGTACGGGTTAGGATTAGGGGACGGGTGAGGGTCAGGCATCGGGGAAGGGTTAGGGTTAGGGTTCGGGCTAGGGTTAGGGTTAGGGGACGGGGACGGTTTAGGGTCCAGGTGAGGGTACGGCAACGCTTTAGGGGGAGCGTGCGTGTGAGGGCGCGGGTTAGTGTTAGCGTACGGTTTAGGATTAGGGGACGGGTGAGGGTCCGGCTTCGGGGAAGGGTTAGGGATAGGGTTCAGCTAGGGTTAGGGTTAGGGGACGGGGACGGTTTAGGATCCAGGTGAGGGTACGGCAACGCTTTAGGGGGAGCGTGCGTGTGAGGGCGCGGGTTAGTGTTAGCGTACGGGTTAGGATTAAGGACGGGTGAGGGTCAGGCTTCGGGGAAGGGTTAGGGTTAGGGTTCGGGCTAGGGTTAGGGTTAGGGGACGGGGACGGTTTAGGGTCCAGGTGAGGGTACGGCAACGCTTTAGGGGGAGCGTGCGTGTGAGGGCGCGGGTTAGTGTTAGCGTACGGGTTAGGATTAGGGGACGGGTGAGGCTCAGGCTTCGGGGAAGGGTTAGGGTTAGGGTTCGGGCTAGGGTTAGGGTTAGGGGACGGGGACGGTTTAGGGTCCAGGTGAGCGTACGGCAACGCTTTAGGGGGAGCGTGCGTGTGAGGGCGCGGGTTAGTGTTAGCGTACGGGTTAGGATTAGGGGACGGGTGAGGGTCAGGCTTCGGGGAAGGGTTAGGGTTAGGGTTCGGGCTAGGGTTAGGGTTAGGGGACGGGGACGGTTTAGGGTCCAGGTGAGGGTACGGCAACTCTTTAGGGGGAGCGTGTGTGTGAGGGCGCGGGTTAGTGTTAGCGTACGGGTTAGGATTAGGGGACGGGTGAGGGTCAGGCTTCGGGGAAGGGTTAGGGTTAGGGTTCGGGCTAGGGTTAGGGTTAGGGGACGGGGACGGTTTAGGGTCCAGGTGAGGGTACGGCAACGCTTTAGAGGGAGCGTGCGTCTGAGGGCGCGGGTTATTGTTAGCGTACGTGTTAGGATTAGGGGACGGGTGAGGGTCAGGCTTCGGGGAAGGGTTAGGGTTAGGGTTCGGGCTAGGGTTAGGGTTAGGGGACGGGGACGGTTTAGGGTCCAGGTGAGGATACGGCAACGCTTAAGGGGGAGCATGCGTATGAGGGCGCGGGTGAGTGATAGCGTACGGGTTAGGATTAGGGGATGGGTGAGGGTCAGGCTTCGGGGAAGTGTTAGGGTTAGGGTTCGGGCTAGGGTTAGGGTTAGGGGACGGGGATGGTTTAGGGTCCAGGTGAGGGTACGGCAACGCTTTAGGGGGAGCGTGCGTGTGAGGGCGCGGGTTAGTGTTAGCGTACGGGTTAGGATTAGGGGACGGGTGAGGGTCAGGCTTCGGGGAAGGGTTAGGGTTAGGGTTCGGGGACGGGGACGGTTTAGGGTCCAGGTGAGGGTACGGCAACGCTTTAAGGGGAGCGTGCGTGTGAGGGCGCGGGTTATTGTTAGCGTACGGGTTAGGATTAGGGGACGGGTGAGGGTCAGGCTTCGGGGAAGTGTTAGGGATAGAGTTCGGGCTAGGGTTAGGGTAAGGGGACGGGGACGGTTTAGGGTCCAGGTGAGGGTACGGCAACGCTTTAGTGGGAGCGTGCGTGTGAGGGCGCGGGTTAGTGTTAGCGTATGGGTTAGGATTAGGGGACGGGTGAGGGTCAGGCTTCGGGGAAGGTTTAGGGTTAGGGTTCGGGCTAGGGTTAGGGTTCGGGGACGGGGACGGTTTAGGGTCCAGGTGAGGGTACGGCAACGCTTTAGGGGGAGTGTGCGTGTGAGGGTGCAGGTTAGTGTTAGCGTACGGGTTAGGATTAGGGGACGGGTGAGGGTCACGCTTCGGGGAAGGGTTAGGTTTAGGGTTCCGGCTAGGGTTAGGCTTAGGGGACGGGGACGGTTTCGGGTCCAGGTGAGGGTACGGCAACGCTTTAGGGGGAGCGTGCGTGTGAGGACGCGGGTTAGTGTTAGCGTACGGGTTAGGATTAGGGGACGGGTGAGGGTCAGGCTTCGGGGAAGGGTTAGGGTTAGGGTTCGGGCTAGGGTTAGGTTTAGTGGACGGGGACGGTTTAGGGTCCAGGTGAGGGTACGGCAACGCTTTAGGGGGAGCGTGCGTGTGAGGGCGCGGGTTAGTGTTAGCGTACGGGTTAGGATTAGGGGACGGGTGAGGGTCAGGCTTCGGGGAAGGGTTAGGGTTAGGGTTCGGGCTAGGGTTAAGGTTAGGGGACGGGGACGGTTTAGGGTCCAGGTGAGGGTACGGCAACGCTTTAGGGGGAGCGTGCGTGTGAGGGCGCGGGTTAGTGTTAGCGTACGGGTTAGGATTAGGGGACGGGTGAGGGTCAGGCTTCGGGGAAGGGTTAGGGTTAGGGTTCGGGCTAGGGTTAGGGTTAGGGGACGGGGACGGTTTACGGTCCAGGTGAGGGTACGGCAACGCTTTAGGGGGAGCGTGTGTGTGAGGGCGTGGGTTAGTGTTAGCGTATGGGTTAGGATTAGGGGACGGGTGAGGGTCAGGCTTCGGGGAAGGGTTAGGGTTAGGGTTCGGGCGAGGGTTAGGGTTAGGGGACGGGGACGGTTTAGGGTCCAGGTGAGGGTACGGCAACGCTTTAGGGGGAGCGTGCGTGTGAGGGCGTGGGTTAGTGTTAGCGTACGGGTTAGGATTAGGGGACGGGTGAGGGTCAGGCTTCGGGGAAGGGTTAGGGTTAGGGTTCGGGCTAGGGTTAGGGTTAGGGGACGGGGACGGTTTAGGGTCCAGGTGAGGGTACGGCAACGCTTTAGGGGGAGCGTGCGTGTGAGGGCGCGGGTTAGTGTTAGCGTACGGGTTAGGATTAGGGGACGGGTGAGGGTCAGGCTTCGGGGAAGGGTTAGGGTTAGGGTTCGGGCTAGGGTTAGGGTTAGGGGACGGGGACGGTTTAGGGTCCAGGTGAGGGTACGGCAACGCTTTAGGGGGAGCGTGCGTGTGAGGGCGCGGGTTAGTGTTAGCGTACGGGTTAGGATTAGGGGACGGGTGAGGGTCAGGCTTCGGGGAAGGGTTAGGGTTAGGGTTCGGGCTAGGGTTAGGGTTAGGGGACGGGGACGGTTTAGGGTCCAGGTGAGGGTATGGCAACGCTTTAGGGGGAGCGTGCGTGTGAGGGCGCGGGTTAGTGTTAGCGTACGGGTTAGGATTAGGGGACGGGTGAGGGTCAGGCTTCGGGGAAGAGTTAGGGTTAGGGTTCGGGCTAGGGTTAGGGTTAGGGGACGGGGACGGTTTAGGGTCCAGGTGAGGGTACGGCAACGCTTTAGAGGGAGCGTGCGTGTGAGGGCGCGGGTTATTGTTAGCGTACGTGTTAGGATTAGGGGACGGGTGAGGGTCAGGCTTCGGGGAAGGGTTAGGGTTAGCGTTCGGGCTAGGGTTAGGGTTAGGGGACGGGGACGGTTTAGGGTCCAGGTGAGGATACGGCAACGCTTAAGGGGGAGCGTGCGTGTGAGGGCGCGGGTGAGTGATAGCGTACGGGTTAGGATTAGGGGACGGGTGAGGGTCAGGCTTCAGGGAAGGGTTAGGGTTAGGGTTCAGGCTAGGGTTAGGGTTAGGGGACGGGGATGGTTTAGGGTCCAGGTGAGGGTACGGCAACGCTTTAGTGGAGAGTGCGTGTGAGGGCGCGGGTTAGTGTTAGCGTACGGGTCAGGATTAGGGGACGGGTGAGGGTCAGGCTTCGGGGAAGGGTTAGGGTTAGGGTTCTGGCTAGGGTAAGGGTTAGGGGACGGGGATGGTTTAGGGTCCAGGTGAGGGTACGGCAACGCTTTAGGGGGAGCGTGCGTGTGAGGTCGCGGGTTAGTGTTAGCGTACGGGTCAGGATTAGGGGACGGGTGAGGGTCAGGCTTCGGGGAAGGGTTAGGGTTAGGGTTCGGGCTATGGTTAGGGTTAGGGTACGGGGACGGTTTAGGGTCCAGGTGAGGGTACGGCAACCCTTTAAGGGGAGCGTGCGTGTGAGGGCGCGGATTAGTGTTAGCGTACGGGTTAGGATTAGGGGACGGGTGAGGGTCAGGCTTCGGGGAAGGGTTAGGGTTATGGTTCGGGCTAGGGTTAGGGTTAGGGGACGGCGACGGTTTAGGGTCCAGGTGAGGGTACGGCAACGCTTTAGGGGGAGCGTGCGTGTGAGGGCGCGGGTTAGTGTTAGCGTACGGGTTAGGATTAGGGGACGGGTGAGGGTCACGCTTCGGGGAAGAGTTAGGCTTAGGGTTCGGGCTAGGGTTAGGGGACGGGGACGGGGACGGTTTAGGGTCCAGGTGAGGGTACGGCAACGCTTTAGGGGGAGCGTGCGTGTCAGGGCGTGGGTTAGTGTCAGCGTACGGGTTAGGATTAGGGAACGGGTGAGGGTCAGGCTTCGGGGAAGGGTTAGGGTTAGGGTTCGGGCTAGGGTTAGGGTTAGGGGACGGGGACGGTTTAGGGTCTAGGTGAGGGTACGGCAACCCTTTAGGGGGAGCTTGCGTGTGAGGGCGCGGGTTAGTGTTAGCGTACGGGTTAGGATTAGGGGACGGGTGAGGGTCAGGCTTCGGGGAAGGGTTAGGGTTAGGGTTCGGGCTAGGGTTAGGGTTAGGGGACGGGGACCGTTTAGGGTCCAGGTGAGGGTACGGCAACGCTTTAGTGGGAGCGTGCGTGTGAGGGCGCGGGTTAGTGTTAGCGTACGGGTTAGGATTAGGGGACGGGTGAGGGTCAGGCTTCGGGGAAGGGTTAGGGTTAGGGTTCGGGCTAGGGTTAGGGTTAGGGGACGGGGACGGTTTAGGGTCCAGGTGAGGGTACGGCAACGCTTTAGGGGGAGCGTGCGTGTGAGCACGCGGGTTAGTGTTAGCGTACGGGTTAGGATTAGGGGACGGGTGAGGGTCAGGCTTCGGGGAAGGGTTAGGGTTAGGGTTCGGGCTAGGGTTAGGGTTAGGGGATGGGGACGGTTTAGGGTCCACGTGAGGGTACGGCAACGCTTTAGGGGGAGCGTGCGTGTGAGGGCGCGGGTTAGTGTTAGCGTACGGGTTAGGATTAGGGGACGGGTGAGGGTCAGGCTTCGGGGAAGGGTTAGGGTTAGGGTTCGGGCTAGGGTTAGGCTTAGGGGATGGGGACGGTTTAGGGTCCACGTGAGGGTACGGCAACGCTTTAGGGGGAGCGTGCGTGTGAGGGCGTGGGTTATTGTTAGCGTACGTGTTAGGATTAGGGGACGGGTGAGGGTCAGGCTTCGGGGAATTGTTAGGGTTAGGGTTCGGGCTAGGGTTAGGGTTAGGGGACGGGGACGGTTTAGGGTCCAGGTGAGGATACGGCAACGCTTAAGGGGGAGCGTGCGTGTGAGGGCGCGGGTGAGTGATAGCGTACGGGTTAGGATTAGGGGACGGGTGAGGGTCAGGCTTCGGGGAAGGGTTAGGGTTAGGGTTCAGGGTAGGGTTAGGGTTAGGGGACGGGGATGGTTTAGGGTCCAGGTGAGGGTACGGAAATGCTTTAGTGGGAGAGTGCGTGTGAGGGTGCGGGTTAGTGTTAGCGTACGGGTTAGGATTAGGGGACGGGTGAGGGTCAGGCTTCGGGGAAGGGTTAGGGTTAGGGTTCGGGCTAGGGTTAGGGTTAGGGGACGGGGACGGTTTAGGGTCCAGGTGAGGGTACGGCAACCCTTTAGTGGGAGAGTGCGTGTGAGGGTGCGGGTTAGTGTTAGCGTACGGGTTAGGATTAGGGGACGGGTGAGGGTCAGGCTTCGGGGAAGGGTTAGGGTTAGGGTTCGGGCTAGGGTTAGGGTTAGGGGACGGGGACGGTTTAGGGTCCAGGTGAGGGTACGGCAACCCTTTAGGGGGAGCGTGCGTGTGAGGGCGCGGGTTAGTGTTAGCGTACGGGTTAGGATTAGGGGACGGGTGAGGGTCCGGCTTCAGGGAACGTTTAGGGTTACGGTTCGGGCTAGGGTTAGGGTTAGGGGACGGGGACGGTTTAGGGTCCAGGTGAGGGTACGGCAACGCTTTAGGGGGAGCGTGCGTGTGAGGGCGCGGGTTAGTGTTAGCGTACGGTTTAGGATTAGGGGACGGGTGAGGGTCAGGCTTCGGGGAAGGGTTAGGGTTAGGGTTCGGGGACGGGGACGGTTTAGGGTCCAGGTGAGGGTACGGCAACGCTTTAAGGGGAGCGTGCGTGTGAGGGCGCGGGTTATTGTTAGCGTACGGGTTAGGATTAGGGGACGGGTGAGGGTCAGGCTTCGGGGAAGTGTTAGGGATAGAGTTCGGGCTAGGGTTAGGGTAAGGGGACGGGGACGGTTTAGGGTCCAGGTGAGGGTACGGCAACGCTTTAGTGGGAGCGTGCGTGTGAGGGCGCGGGTTAGTGTTAGCGTATGGGTTAGGATTAGGGGACGGGTGAGGGTCAGGCTTCGGGGAAGGTTTAGGGTTAGGGTTCGGGCTAGGGTTAGGGTTCGGGGACGGGGACGGTTTAGGGTCCAGGTGAGGGTACGGCAACGCTTTAGGGGGAGTGTGCGTGTGAGGGTGCAGGTTAGTGTTAGCGTACGGGTTAGGATTAGGGGACGGGTGAGGGTCACGCTTCGGGGAAGGGTTAGGTTTAGGGTTCGGGCTAGGGTTAGGCTTAGGGGACGGGGACGGTTTCGGGTCCAGGTGAGGGTACGGCAACGCTTTAGGGGGAGCGTTCGTGTGAGGACGCGGGTTAGTGTTAGCGTACGGGTTAGGATTAGGGGACGGGTGAGGGTCAGGCTTCGGGGAAGGGTTAGGGTTAGGGTTCGGGCTAGGGTTAGGTTTAGTGGACGGGGACGGTTTAGGGTCCAGGTGAGGGTACGGCAACGCTTTAGGGGGAGCGTGCGTGTGAGGGCGCGGGTTAGTGTTAGCGTACGGGTTAGGATTAGGGGACGGGTGAGGGTCAGGCTTCGGGGAAGGGTTAGGGTTAGGGTTCGGGCTAGGGTTAAGGTTAGGGCACGGGGACGGTTTAGGGTCCAGGTGAGGGTACGGCAACGCTTTAGGGGGAGCGTGCGTGTGAGGGCGCGGGTTAGTGTTAGCGTACGGGTTAGGATTAGGGGACGGGTGAGGGTCAGGCTTCGGGGAAGGGTTAGGGTTAGGGTTCGGGCTAGGGTTAGGGTTAGGGGACGGGGACGGTTTACGGTCCAGGTGAGGGTACGGCAACGCTTTAGGGGGAGCGTGTGTGTGAGGGCGTGGGTTAGTTTTAGCGTATGGGTTAGGATTAGGGGACGGGTGAGGGTCAGGCTTCGGGGAAGGGTTAGGGTTAGGGTTCGGGCGAGGGTTAGGGTTAGGGGACGGGGACGGTTTAGGGTCCAGGTGAGGGTACGGCAACGCTTTAGGGGGAGCGTGCGTGTGAGGGCGTGGGTTAGTGTTAGCGTACGGGTTAGGATTAGGGGACGGGTGAGGGTCAGGCTTCGGGGAAGGGTTAGGGTTAGGGTTCGGGCTAGGGTTAGGGTTAGGGGACGGGGACGGTTTAGGGTCCAGGTGAGGGTACGGCAACGCTTTAGGGGGAGCGTGCGTGTGAGGGCGCGGGTTAGTGTTAGCGTACGGGTTAGGATTAGGGGACGGGTGAGGGTCAGGCTTCGGGGAAGGGTTAGGGTTAGGGTTCGGGCTAGGGTTAGGGTTAGGGGACGGGGACGGTTTAGGGTCCAGGTGAGGGTACGGCAACGCTTTAGGGGGAGCGTGCGTGTGAGGGCGCGGGTTAGTGTTAGCGTACGGGTTAGGATTAGGGGACGGGTGAGGGTCAGGCTTCGGGGAAGGGTTAGGGTTAGGGTTCGGGCTAGGGTTAGGGTTACGGGACGGGGACGGTTTAGGGTCCAGGTGAGGGTATGGCAACGCTTTAGGGGGAGCGTGCGTGTGAGGGCGCGGGTTAGTGTTAGCGTACGGGTTAGGATTAGGGGACGTGTGAGGGTCAGGCTTCGGGGAAGGGTTAGGGTTAGGGTTCGGGCTAGGGTTAGGGTTAGGGGACGGGGACGGTTTAGGGTCTAGGTGAGGGTACGGCAACGCTTTAGGGGGAGCGTGCATGTGAGGGCGCGGGTTAGTGTTAGCGTACGGGTTAGGATTCGGGTACGGGTGAGGGTCAGGCTTCGGGGAAGGGTTAGGGTTATGGTTCGGGCTAGGGTTAGGGTTAGGGGACGGGGACGGTTTAGGGTCCAGGTGAGGGTACGGCAACGCTTTAGGGGGAGCGTGCGTGTGAGGGCGCGGGTTAGTGTTAGCGTACGGGTTAGGATTAGGGGACGGGTGAGGGTCAGGATTCGGGGAAGGGTTAGGGTTAGGGTTGGGGCTAGGGTTAGGGTTAGGGGACGGGGACGGTTTAGGGTCCAGGTGAGGGTACGGCAACGCTTTAGGGGGAGCGTGCGTGTGAGCGCGCGGGTTAGTGTTAGCGTACGGGTTAGGATTAGGGGACGGGTGAGGGTCAGGCTTCGGGGAAGGGTTAGGGTTAGGGTTCGGGGTAGGGTTAGGGTTAGGGGACGGGGACGGTTTAGGGTCCAGGTGAGGGTACAGCAACGCTTTAGGGGGAGCGTGCGTGTGAGGGCGCGGGTTAGTGTTAGCGTACGGGTTAGGATTAGGGGACGGGTGAGGGTCAGGCTTCGGGGAAGGGTTAGGGTTAGGGTTCGGGCTAGGGTTAGGGTTAGGGGACGGGGACGGTTTAGGGTCCAGGTGAGGGTACGGCAACGCTTTAGAGGGAGCGTGCGTGTGAGGGCGCGGGTTATTGTTAGCGTACGTGTTAGGATTAGGGGACGGGTGAGGGTCAGGCTTCGGGGAAGGGTTAGGGTTAGCGTTCGGGCTAGGGTTAGGGTTAGGGGACGGGGACGGTTTAGGGTCCAGGTGAGGATACGGCAACGCTTAAGGGGGAGCGTGCGTGTGAGGGCGCGGGTGAGTGATAGCGTACGGGTTAGGATTAGGGGACGGGTGAGGGTCAGGCTTCAGGGAAGGGTTAGGGTTAGGGTTCAGGCTAGGGTTAGGGTTAGGGGACGGGGATGGTTTAGGGTCCAGGTGAGGGTACGGCAACGCTTTAGTGGAGAGTGCGTGTGAGGGCGCGGGTTAGTGTTAGCGTATGGGTCAGGATTAGGGGACGGGTGAGGGTCAGGCTTCGGGGAAGGGTTAGGGTTAGGGTTCTGGCTAGGGTAAGGGTTAGGGGACGGGGATGGTTTAGGGTCCAGGTGAGGGTACGGCAACGCTTTAGGGGGAGCGTGCGTGTGAGGTCGCGGGTTAGTGTTAGCGTACGGGTCAGGATTAGGGGACGGGTGAGGGTCAGGCTTCGGGGAAGGGTTAGGGTTAGGGTTCGGGCTATGGTTAGGGTTAGGGTACGGGGACGGTTTAGGGTCCAGGTGAGGGTACGGCAACCCTTTAAGGGGAGCGTGCGTGTGAGGGCGCGGATTAGTGTTAGCGTACGGGTTAGGATTAGGGGACGGGTGAGGGTCAGGCTTCGGGGAAGGGTTAGGGTTATGGTTCGGGCTAGGGTTAGGGTTAGGGGACGGCGACGGTTTAGGGTCCAGGTGAGGGTACGGCAACGCTTTAGGGGGAGCGTGCGTGTGAGGGCGCGGGTTAGTGTTAGCGTACGGGTTAGGATTAGGGGACGGGTGAGGGTCACGCTTCGGGGAAGAGTTAGGCTTAGGGTTCGGGCTAGGGTTAGGGTTAGGGGACGGGGACGGTTTAGGGTCCAGGTGAGGGTACGGCAACGCTTTAGGGGGAGCGTGCGTGTCAGGGCGTGGGTTAGTGTCAGCGTACGGGTTAGGATTAGGGAACGGGTGAGGGTCAGGCTTCGGGGAAGGGTTAGGGTTAGGGTTCGGGCTAGGGTTAGGGTTAGGGGACGGGGACGGTTTAGGGTCTAGGTGAGGGTACGGCAACCCTTTAGGGGGAGCTTGCGTGTGAGGGCGCGGGTTAGTGTTAGCGTACGGGTTAGGATTAGGGGACGGGTGAGGGTCAGGCTTCGGGGAAGGGTTAGGGTTAGGGTTCGGGCTAGGGTTAGGGTTAGGGGACGGGGACCGTTTAGGGTCCAGGTGAGGGTACGGCAACGCTTTAGTGGGAGCGTGCGTGTGAGGGCGCGGGTTAGTGTTAGCGTACGGGTTAGGATTAGGGGACGGGTGAGGGTCAGGCTTCGGGGAAGGGTTAGGGTTAGGGTTCGGGCTAGGGTTAGGGTTAGGGGACGGGGACGGTTTAGGGTCCAGGTGAGGGTACGGCAACGCTTTAGGGGGAGCGTGCGTGTGAGCACGCGGGTTAGTGTTAGCGTACGGGTTAGGATTAGGGGACGGGTGAGGGTCAGGCTTCGGGGAAGGGTTAGGGTTAGGGTTCGGGCTAGGGTTAGGGTTAGGGGATGGGGACGGTTTAGGGTCCACGTGAGGGTACGGCAACGCTTTAGGGGGAGCGTGCGTGTGAGGGCGCGGGTTAGTGTTAGCGTACGGGTTAGGATTAGGGGACGGGTGAGGGTCAGGCTTCGGGGAAGGGTTAGGGTTAGGGTTCGGGCTAGGGTTAGGGTTAGGGGATGTGGACGGTTTAGGGTCCACGTGAGGGTACGGCAACGCTTTAGGGGGAGCGTGCGTGTGAGGGCGTGGGTTATTGTTAGCGTACGTGTTAGGATTAGGGGACGGGTGAGGGTCAGGCTTCGGGGAATTGTTAGGGTTAGGGTTCGGGCTAGGGTTAGGGTTAGGGGACGGGGACGGTTTAGGGTCCAGGTGAGGATACGGCAACGCTTAAGGGGGAGCGTGCGTGTGAGGGCGCGGGTGAGTGATAGCGTACGGGTTAGGATTAGGGGACGGGTGAGGGTCAGGCTTCGGGGAAGGGTTAGGGTTAGGGTTCAGGGTAGGGTTAGGGTTAGGGGACGGGGATGGTTTAGGGTCCAGGTGAGGGTACGGAAATGCTTTAGTGGGAGAGTGCGTGTGAGGGTGCGGGTTAGTGTTAGCGTACGGGTTAGGATTAGGGGACGGGTGAGGGTCAGGCTTCGGGGAAGGGTTAGGGTTAGGGTTCGGGCTAGGGTTAGGGTTAGGGGACGGGGACGGTTTAGGGTCCAGGTGAGGGTACGGCAACCCTTTAGTGGGAGAGTGCTTGTGAGGGTGCGGGTTAGTGTTAGCGTACGGGTTAGGATTAGGGGACGGGTGAGGGTCAGGCTTCGGGGAAGGGTTAGGGTTAGGGTTCGGGCTAGGGTTAGGGTTAGGGGACGGGGACGGTTTAGGGTCCAGGTGAGGGTACGGCAACCCTTTAGGGGGAGCGTGCGTGTGAGGGCGCGGGTTAGTGTTAGCGTACGGGTTAGGATTAGGGGACGGGTGAGGGTCCGGCTTCAGGGAACGTTTAGGGTTACGGTTCGGGCTAGGGTTAGGGTTAGGGGACGGGGACGGTTTAGGGTCCAGGTGAGGGTACCGCAACGCTTTAGGGGGAGCGTGCATGTGAGGGCGCCGGTTAGTGTTAGCGTACGGGTTAGGATTAGGGGACGGGTGAGGGTCAGGCTTCGGGGAAGGGTTAGGGTTTGGGTTCAGGTTGGGTTAGTGTTAGGGGACGGGGACGGTTTAGGGTCCAGGTGAGGGTACGGCAACGCTTTAGGGGGAGCGTGCGTGTGAGGGCGCGGGTTAGTGTTAGCGTACGGGTTAGGATTAGGGGACGGGTGAGGTTCAGGCTTCGGGGAAGGGTTAGGGTTAGCGTTCGGGCTAGGGTTAGGGTTAGGGGACGGGGACGGTTTAGGGTCCAGGTGAGGATACGGCAACGCTTAAGGGGGAGCGTGCGTGTGAGGGCGCGGGTGAGTGATAGCGTACGGGTTAGGATTAGGGGACGGGTGAGGGTCAGGCTTCAGGGAAGGGTTAGGGTTAGGGTTCAGGCTAGGGTTAGGGTTAGGGGACGGGGATGGTTTAGGGTCCAGGTGAGGGTACGGCAACGCTTTAGTGGAGAGTGCGTGTGAGGGCGCGGGTTAGTGTTAGCGTACGGGTCAGGATTAGGGGACGGGTGAGGGTCAGGCTTCGGGGAAGGGTTAGGGTTAGGGTTCAGGCTAGGGTTAGGGTTAGGGGACGGGGATGGTTTAGGGTCCAGGTGAGGGTACGGCAACGCTTTAGTGGAGAGTGCGTGTGAGGGCGCGGGTTAGTGTTAGCGTACGGGTCAGGATTAGGGGACGGGTGAGGGTCAGGCTTCGGGGAAGGGTTAGGGTTAGGGTTCTGGCTAGGGTAAGGGTTAGGGGACGGGGATGGTTTAGGGTCCAGGTGAGGGTACGGCAACGCTTTAGGGGGAGCGTGCGTGTGAGGTCGCGGGTTAGTGTTAGCGTACGGGTTAGGATTAGGGGACGGGTGAGGGTCAGGCTTCGGGGAAGGGTTAGGGTTAGGGTTCGGGCTAGGGTTAGGTTTAGGAGACGGGGACGGTTTACGGTCCAGGTGAGGGTACGGCAACCCTTTAGGGGGAGCGTGCGTGTGAGGGCGCGGGTTAGTGTTAGCGTATGGGTTAGGATTAGGGGACGGGTGAGGGTCAGGCTTCGAGGAAGGGTTAGGGTTAGGGTTCGGGCTAGGGTTAGGGTTAGGGGACTGGGACCGTTTAGGGTCCAGGTGAGGGTACGGCAACGCTTTAGTGGGAGCGTGCGTGTGAGGGCGCGGGTTAGTGTTAGCGTACGGGTTAGGATTAGGGGACGGGTGAGGGTCAGGCTTCGGGGAAGGGTTAGGGTTAGGGTTCGGGCTAGGGTTAGGGTTAGGGGACGGGGACGGTTTAGGGTCCAGGTGAGGGTACGGCAACGCTTTAGGGGGAGCGTGCGTGTGAGCACGCGGGTTAGTGTTAGCGTACGGGTTAGGATTAGGGGACGGGTGAGGGTCAGGCTTCGGGGAAGGGTTAGGGTTAGGGTTCGGGCTAGGGTTAGGGTTAGGGGATGGGGACGGTTTAGGGTCCACGTGAGGGTACGGCAACGCTTTAGGGGGAGCGTGCGTGTGAGGGCGTGGGTTATTGTTAGCGTACGGGTTAGGATTAGGGGACGGGTGAGGGTCAGGCTTCAGGGAAGGGTTAGGTTTAGGGTTCGGGCTACGGTTAGGGTTAGGGGACGGGGACGGTTTAGGCTCCAGGTGAGGATACGGCAACGCTTAAGGGGGAGCGTGCGTGTGAGGGCGCGGGTGAGTGATAGCGTACGGGTTAGGATTAGGGGACGGGTGAGGGTCAGGCTTCGGGGAAGGGTTAGGGTTAGGGTTCGGGCTAGGGTTAGGGTTAGGGGACGGGGACGGTTTAGGGTCCAGGTGAGGGTACGGCAACGCTTTAGGGGGAGCGAGCGTGTGAGGGCGCGGGTTAGTGTTAGCGTATGGGTTAGGATTAGGGGACGGGTGAGGGTCAGGGTTCGGGGAAGGGTTAGGGTTAGGGTTCGGGCTAGGGTTAGGGTTAGGGGACGGGGACGGTTTAGGGTCCAGGTGAGGGTACGGCAACGCTTTAGGGGGAGCGTGCGTGTGAGCGCGCGGGTTAGTGTTAGCGTACGGGTTAGGATTAGGGGACGGGTGAGGCTCAGGCTTCGGGGAAGGGTTAGGGTTAGGGTTCGGGCTATGGTTAGGGTTAGGGTACGGGGACGGTTTAGGGTCCAGGTGAGGGTACGGCAACCCTTTAAGGGGAGCGTGCGTGTGAGGGCGCGGATTAGTGTTAGCGTACGGGTTAGGATTAGGGGACGGGTGAGGGTCAGGCTTCGGGGAAGGGTTAGGGTTATGGTTCGGGCTAGGGTTAGGGTTAGGGGACGGGGACGGTTTAGGGTCCAGGTGAGGGTACGGCAACGCTTTAGGGGGAGCGTGCGTGTGAGGGCGCGGGTTAGTGTTAGCGTACGGGTTAGGATTAGGGGACGGGTGAGGGTCAGGCTTCGGGGAAGAGTTAGGGTTAGGGTTCGGGCTAGGGTTAGGGGACGGGGACGGGGACGGTTTAGGGTCCAGGTGAGGGTACGGCAACGCTTTAGGGGGAGCGTGCGTGTCAGGGCATGGGTTAGTGTCAGCGTACGGGTTAGGATTAGGGAACGGGTGAGGGTCAGGCTTCGGGGAAGGGTTAGGGTTACGGTTCGGGCTAGGGTTAGGGTTAGGGGACGGGGACGGTTTAGGGTCTAGGTGAGGGTACGGCAACCCTTTAGGGGGAGCTTGCGTGTGAGGGCGCGGGTTAGTGTTAGCGTACGGGTTAGGATTAGGGGACGGGTGAGGGTCAGGCTTCGGGGAAGGATTAGGGTTAGGGTTCGGGCTAGGGTTAGGTTTAGGAGACGGGGACGGTTTACGGTCCAGGTGAGGGTACGGCAACCCTTTAGGGGGAGCGTGCGTGTGAGGGCGCGGGTTAGTGTTAGCGTACGGGTTAGGATTAGGGGACGGGTGAGGGTCAGGCTTCGGGGAAGGGTTAGGGTTAGGGTTCGGGCTAGGGTTAGGGTTACGGGACGGGGACGGTTTAGGGTCCAGGTGAGGGTACGGCAACGCTTTAGAGGGAGCGTGCGTGTGAGGGCGCGCGTTAGTGTTAGCGTACGGCTTAGGATTAGGGGACGGGTGAGGGTCAGGCTTCGGGGAAGGGTTAGGGTTATGGTTCGGGCTAGGGTTAGGGTTAGGGGACGGGGACGGTTTAGGGTCCAGGTGAGGGTACGGCAACGCTTTAGGGGGAGCGTGCGTGTGAGGGCGCGGGTTAGTGTTAGCGTATGGGTTAGGATTAGGGGACGGGTGAGGGTCAGGCTTCGGGGAAGGGTTAGGGTTAGGGTTCGGGGTAGGGTTAGGGGACGGGGACGGGGATGGTTTAGGGTCCAGGTGAGGGTACGGCAACGCTTTAGGGGGAGCATGCGTGTGAGGGCGCGCTTTAGTGTTAGCGTACGGGTTAGGAGTAGGGGACGGGTGAGGGTCAGGCTTCGGGGAAGTGTTAGGGTTAGGGTTCGGGCTAGGGTTAGGGTTAGGGGATGGCGACGGTTTAGGGTCCAGGTGAGGGTACGGCAACCCTTTAGGGGGAGCGTGCGTGTGAGGGCGCGGGTTAGTGTTAGCGTATGGGTTAGGATTAGGGGACGGGTGAGTGTCAGGCTTCGGGGAAGGGTTAGGGTTAGGGTTCGGGCTAGGGTTAGGGTTAGGGGACGGGGACGGTTTACGGTCCAGGTGAGGGTACGGCAACGCTTTAGGGGGAGCGTGCGTGTGAGGGCGTGGGTTAGTGTTAGCGTATGGGTTAGGATTAGGGGAAAGGTGAGGGTCAGGCTTCGGGGAAGGGTTAGGGTTAGGGTTCGGGCGAGGGTTAGGGTTAGGGGACGGGGACGGTTTAGGGTCCAGGTGAGGGTACGGCAACGCTTTAGGGGGAGCGTGCGTGTGAGGGCGTGGGTTAGTGTTAGCGTACGGGTTAGGATTAGGGGACGGGTGAGGGTCAGGCTTCGGGGAAGGTTTAGGGTTACGGTTCGGGCTAGGGTTAGGGTTAGGGGACGGGGACGGTTTAGGGTCCAGGTGAGGGTACGGCAACGCTTTAGGGGGAGTGTGCATGTGAGGGCGCGGGTTAGTGTTAGCGTACGGGTTAGGATTAGGGGACGGGTGAGGGTCAGGCTTCGGAGAAGGGTTAGGGTTAGGGTTCGGGCTAGGGTTAGGGTTAGGGGACGGGGACGGTTTAGGGTCCAGGTGAGGGTACGGCAACGCTTTAGGGGGAGCATGCGTGTGAGGGCGCGGGTTAGTGTTAGCGTACGGGTTAGGATTAGGGGACGGGTGAGGGTCAGGCTTCGGGGAAGGGTTAGGGTTAGGGTTCGGGCTAGGGTTAGGGTTAGGGGACGGGGACGGTTTAGGGTCCAGGTGAGGGTATGGCAACGCTTTAGGGGGAGCGTGCGTGTGAGGGCGCGGGTTAGTGTTAGCGTACGGGTTAGGATTAGGGGACGGGTGAGGGTCAGGCTTCGGGGAAGGGTTAGGGTTAGGGTTCGGGCTAGGGTTAGGTTTAGGGGACGGGGACGGTTTAGGGTCTAGGTGAGGGTACGGCAACGCTTTAGGGGGAGCGTGCGTGTGAGGGCGCGGGTTAGTGTTAGCGTACGGGTTAGGATTAGGGTACGGGTGAGGGTCAGGCTTCGGGGAAGGGTTAGGGTTATGGTTCGGGCTAGGGTTAGGGTTAGGGGACGGGGACGGTTTAGGGTCCAGGTGAGGGTACGGCAACGCTTTAGGGGGAGCGTGCGTGTGAGGGCGCGGGTTAGTGTTAGCGTACGGGTTAGGATTAGGGGACGGGTGAGGGTCAGGCTTCGGGGAAGGGTTAGGGTTAGGTTTCGGGCTAGGGTTAGGGTTAGGGGACGGGGACGGTTTAGGGTCCAGGTGAGGGTACCGCAACGCTTTAGGGGGAGCGTGCGTGTGAGGGCGCGGGTTAGTGTTAGCGTACGGGTTAGGATTAGGGGACGGGTGAGGGTCAGGCTTCGGGGAAGGGTTAGGGTTAGGGTTCGGGCTAGGGTTAGGGTTAGGGGACGGGGACGGTTTAGGGTCCAGGTGAGGGTACGGCAACCCTTTAGGGGGAGCGTGCGTGTGAGGGCGCGGGTTAGTGTTAGCGTACGGGTTAGGATTAGGGGACGGGTGAGGGTCAGGCTTCGGGGAAGGGTTAGGGTTACGGTTCGGGCTAGGGTTAGGATTAGGGGACGGGGACGGTTTAGGGTCCAGCTGAGGGTACGGCAACGCTTTAGGGGGAGTGTGCGTGTGAGGGCGCGGGTTACTGTTAGCGTATGGGTTAGGATTAGGGGACGGGTGAGGGTCAGGCTTCGGGGAAGGGTTAGGGTTAGGGTTCGGGCTAGGGTTAGGGTTAGGGGACGGGGACCGTTTAGGGTCCAGGTGAGGGTACGGCAACGCTTTAGTGGGAGCGTGCGTGTGAGGGCGCGGGTTAGTGTTAGCGTACGGGTTATGATTAGGGGACGGGTGAGGGTCAGGCTTCGGGGAAGGGTTAGGGTTAGGGTTCGGGCTAGGGTTAGGGTTAGGGGACGGGGACGGTTTAGGGTCCAGGTGAGGGTACGGCAACGCTTTAGGGGGAGCGTGCGTGTGAGCACGTGGGTTAGTGTTAGCGTACGGGTTAGGATTAGGGGACGGGTGAGGGTCAGGCTTCGGGGAAGGGTTAGGGTTAGGGTTCGGGCTAGGGTTAGTGTTAGGGGATGGGGACGGTTTAGGGTCCACGTGAGGGTACGGCAACGCTTTAGGGGGAGCGTGCGTGTGAGGGCGTGGGTTATTGTTAGCGTACGTGTTAGGATTAGGGGACGGGTGAGGGTCAGGCTTCGGGGAAGGGTTAGGGTTAGGGTTCGGGCTATGGTTAGGGTTAGGGGACGGGGACGGTTTAGGCTCCAGGTGAGGATACGGCAACGCTTAAGGGGGAGTGTGCGTGTGAGGGCGCGGGTGAGTGATAGCGTACGGGTTAGGATTAGGGGACGGGTGAGGGTCAGGCTTCGGGGAAGGGTTAGGGTTAGGGTTCGGGCTAGGGTTAGGGTTAGGGGACGGGGACGGTTTAGGGTCCAGGTGAGGGTACGGCAACGCTTTAGGGGGAGCGTGCGTGTGAGGGCGCGGGTTAGTGTTAGCGTACGGGTTAGGATTAGGGGACGGGTGAGGGTCAGGCTTCGGGGAAGGGTTAGGGTTAGGGTTCGGGCTAGGGTTAGGGGACGGGGACGGGGACGATTTAGGGTCCAGGTGAGGGTACGGCAACGCTTTAGGGGGAGCGTGCGTGTCAGGGCGTGGGTTAGTGTCAACATACGGGATAGGATTACGGAACGGGTGAGGGTCAGGCTTCGGGGAAGTGTTAGGGTTAGGGTTCGGGCTAGGGTTAGGGTTAGGGGACGGGGACGGTTTAGGGTCTAGGTGAGGGTACGGCAACCCTTTAGGGGGAGCGTTCGTGTGAGGGCGCGGGTTAGTGTTAGCGTACGGGTTAGGATTAGGGGACGGGTGAGGGTCAGGCTTCGGGGAAGGGTTAGGGTTAGGGTTCGGGCTAGGGTTAGGGTTAGGGGACGGGGACGGTTTAGGGTCCAGGTGAGGGTACGGCAACGCTTTAGGGGGAGCGTGCGTGTGAGGGCGCGGGTTAGTGTTAGCGTACGGGTTAGGATTAGGGGACGGGTGAGGGTCAGGCTTCGGGGAAGGGTTAGGGTTAGGGTTCGGGCTAGGGTTAGGGTTAGGGGACGGGGACGGTTTAGGGTCCAGGTGAGGGTACGGCAACGCTTTAGAGGGAGCGTGCGTGTGAGGGCGCGGGTTATTGTTAGCGTACGTGTTAGGATTAGGGGACGGGTGAGGGTCAGGCTTCGGGGAAGTGTTAGGGTTAGGGTTCGGGCTAGGGATAGGGTTAGGGGACGGGGACGGTTTAGGGTCCAGGTGAGGGTACGGCAACGCTTTAGGGGGAGCGTGCGTGTGAGGGCGCAGGTTAGTGTTAGCGTACGGGTTAGGATTAGGGGACGGGTGAGGGTCAGGCTTCGGGGAAGGGTTAGGGTTAGGGTTCGGGCTAGGGTTAGGGTTAGGGGACGGGGACGGTTTACGGTCCAGGTGAGGGTACGGCAACGCTTTAGGGGGAGCGTGCGTGTGAGGGCGCGGGTTAGTGTTAGCGTACGGGTTAGGATTAGGGGACGGGTGAGGGTCAGGCATCGGGGAAGGGTTAGGGTTAGGGTTCGGGCTAGGGTTAGGGTTAGGGGACGGGGACGGTTTAGGGTCCAGGTGAGGGTACGGCAACGCTTTAGGGGGAGCGTGCGTGTGAGGGCGCGGGTTAGTGTTAGCGTACGGTTTAGGATTAGGGGACGGGTGAGGGTCCGGCTTCGGGGAAGGGTTAGGGATAGGGTTCAGCTAGGGTTAGGGTTAGGGGACGGGGACGGTTTAGGATCCAGGTGAGGGTACGGCAACGCTTTAGGGGGAGCGTGCGTGTGAGGGCGCGGGTTAGTGTTAGCGTACGGGTTAGGATTAAGGACGGGTGAGGGTCAGGCTTCGGGGAAGGGTTAGGGTTAGGGTTCGGGCTAGGGTTAGGGTTAGGGGACGGGGACGGTTTAGGGTCCAGGTGAGGGTACGGCAACGCTTTAGGGGGAGCGTGCGTGTGAGGGCGCGGGTTAGTGTTAGCGTACGGGTTAGGATTAGGGGACGGGTGAGGCTCAGGCTTCGGGGAAGGGTTAGGGTTAGGGTTCGGGCTAGGGTTAGGGTTAGGGGACGGGGACGGTTTAGGGTCCAGGTGAGCGTACGGCAACGCTTTAGGGGGAGCGTGCGTGTGAGGGCGCGGGTTAGTGTTAGCGTACGGGTTAGGATTAGGGGACGGGTGAGGGTCAGGCTTCGGGGAAGGGTTAGGGTTAGGGTTCGGGCTAGGGTTAGGGTTAGGGGACGGGGACGGTTTAGGGTCCAGGTGAGGGTACGGCAACTCTTTAGGGGGAGCGTGTGTGTGAGGGCGCGGGTTAGTGTTAGCGTACGGGTTAGGATTAGGGGACGGGTGAGGGTCAGGCTTCGGGGAAGGGTTAGGGCTAGGGTTCGGGCTAGGGTTAGGGTTAGGGGACGGGGACGGTTTAGGGTCCAGGTGAGGGTACGGCAACGCTTTAGAGGGAGCGTGCGTCTGAGGGCGCGGGTTATTGTTAGCGTACGTGTTAGGATTAGGGGACGGGTGAGGGTCAGGCTTCGGGGAAGGGTTAGGGTTAGGGTTCGGGCTAGGGTTAGGGTTAGGGGACGGGGACGGTTTAGGGTCCAGGTGAGGATACGGCAACGCTTAAGGGGGAGCATGCGTATGAGGGCGCGGGTGAGTGATAGCGTACGGGTTAGGATTAGGGGATGGGTGAGGGTCAGGCTTCGGGGAAGTGTTAGGGTTAGGGTTCGGGTTAGGGTTAGGGTTAGGGGACGGGGATGGTTTAGGGTCCAGGTGAGGGTACGGCAACGCTTTAGGGGGAGCGTGCGTGTGAGGGCGCGGGTTAGTGTTAGCGTACGGGTTAGGATTAGGGGACGGGTGAGGGTCAGGCTTCGGGGAAGGGTTAGGGTTAGGGTTCGGGGACGGGGACGGTTTAGGGTCCAGGTGAGGGTACGGCAACGCTTTAAGGGGAGCGTGTGTGTGAGGGCGCGGGTTAGTGTTAGCGTACGGGTTAGGATTAGGGGACGGGTGAGGGTCAGGCTTCGGGGAAGGGTTAGGGTTAGGGTTCGGGCTAGGGTTAGGGTTAGGGGACGGGGACGGTTTACGGTCCAGGTGAGGGTACGGCAACGCTTTAGGGGGAGCGTGCGTGTGAGGGCGCGGGTTAGTGTTAGCGTACGGGTTAGGATTAGGGGACGGGTGAGGGTCAGGCATCGGGGAAGGGTTAGGGTTAGGGTTCGGGCTAGGGTTAGGGTTAGGGGACGGGGACGGTTTAGGATCCAGGTGAGGGTACGGCAACGCTTTAGGGGGAGCGTGCGTGTGAGGGCGCGGGTTAGTGTTAGCGTACGGTTTAGGATTAGGGGACGGGTGAGGGTCCGGCTTCGGGGAAGGGTTAGGGATAGGGTTCAGCTAGGGTTAGGGTTAGGGGACGGGGACGGTTTAGCATCCAGGTGAGGGTACGGCAACGCTTTAGGGGGAGCGTGCGTGTGAGGGCGCGGGTTAGTGTTAGCGTACGGGTTAGGATTAAGGACGGGTGAGGGTCAGGCTTCGGGGAAGGGTTAGGGTTAGGGTTCGGGCTAGGGTTAGGGTTAGGGGACGGGGACGGTTTAGGGTCCAGGTGAGGGTACGGCAACGCTTTAGGGGGAGCGTGCGTGTGAGGGCGCGGGTTAGTGTTAGCGTACGGGTTAGGATTAGGGGACGGGTGAGGCTCAGGCTTCGGGGAAGGGTTAGGGTTAGGGTTCGGGCTAGGGTTAGGGTTAGGGGACGGGGACGGTTTAGGGTCCAGGTGAGCGTACGGCAACGCTTTAGGGGGAGCGTGCGTGTGAGGGCGCGGGTTAGTGTTAGCGTACGGGTTAGGATTAGGGGACGGGTGAGGGTCAGGCTTCGGGGAAGGGTTAGGGTTAGGGTTCGGGCTAGGGTTAGGGTTAGGGGACGGGGACGGTTTAGGGTCCAGGTGAGGGTACGGCAACTCTTTAGGGGGAGCGTGTGTGTGAGGGCGCGGGTTAGTGTTAGCGTACGGGTTAGGATTAGGGGACGGGTGAGGGTCAGGCTTCGGGGAAGGGTTAGGGTTATGGTTCGGGCTAGGGTTAGGGTTAGGGGACGGGGACGGTTTAGGGTCCAGGTGAGGGTACGGCAACGCTTTAGGGGGAGCGTGCGTGTGAGCGCGCGGGTTAGTGTTAGCGTACGGGTTAGGATTAGGGGACGGGTGAGGGTCAGGCTTCGGGGAAGGGTTAGGGTTAGGGTTCGGGGTAGGGTTAGGTTTAGGGGACGGGGACGGTTTAGGGTCCAGGTGAGGGTACAGCAACGCTTTAGGGGGAGCGTGCGTGTGAGGGCGCGGGTTAGTGTTAGCGTACGGGTTAGGATTAGGGGACGGGTGAGGGTCAGGCTTCGGGGAAGGGTTAGGGTTAGGGTTCGGGCTAGGGTTAGGGTTAGGGGACGGGGACGGTTTAGGGTCCAGGTGAGGGTACGGCAACGCTTTAGAGGGAGCGTGCGTGTGAGGGCGCGGGTTATTGTTAGCGTACGTGTTAGGATTAGGGGACGGGTGAGGGTCAGGCTTCGGGGAAGGGTTAGGGTTAGCGTTCGGGCTAGGGTTAGGGTTAGGGGACGGGGACGGTTTAGGGTCCAGGTGAGGATACGGCAACGCTTAAGGGGGAGCGTGCGTGTGAGGGCGCGGGTGAGTGATAGCGTACGGGTTAGGATTAGGGGACGGGTGAGGGTCAGGCTTCAGGGAAGGGTTAGGGTTAGGGTTCAGGCTAGGGTTAGGGTTAGGGGACGGGGATGGTTTAGGGTCCAGGTGAGGGTACGGCAACGCTTTAGTGGAGAGTGCGTGTGAGGGCGCGGGTTAGTGTTAGCGTACGGGTCAGGATTAGGGGACGGGTGAGGGTCAGGCTTCGGGGAAGGGTTAGGGTTAGGGTTCGGGCTAGGGTTAGGGTTAGGGGACGGGGACGGTTTAGGGTCCAGGTGAGGGTACGGCAACGCTTTAGGGGGAGCGTGCGTGTGAGGGCGCGGGTTAGTGTTAGCGTACGGTTTAGGATTAGGGGACGGGTGAGGGTCCGGCTTCGGGGAAGGGTTAGGGATAGGGTTCAGCTAGGGTTAGGGTTAGGGGACGGGGACGGTTTAGGATCCAGGTGAGGGTACGGCAACGCTTTAGGGGGAGCGTGCGTGTGAGGGCGCGGGTTAGTGTTAGCGTACGGGTTAGGATTAAGGACGGGTGAGGGTCAGGCTTCGGGGAAGGGTTAGGGTTAGGGTTCGGGCTAGGGTTAGGGTTAGGGGACGGGGACGGTTTAGGGTCCAGGTGAGGGTACGGCAACGCTTTAGGGGGAGCGTGCGTGTGAGGGCGCGGGTTAGTGTTAGCGTACGGGTTAGGATTAGGGGACGGGTGAGGCTCAGGCTTCGGGGAAGGGTTAGGGTTAGGGTTCGGGCTAGGGTTAGGGTTAGGGGACGGGGACGGTTTAGGGTCCAGGTGAGCGTACGGCAACGCTTTAGGGGGAGCGTGCGTGTGAGGGCGCGGGTTAGTGTTAGCGTACGGGTTAGGATTAGGGGACGGGTGAGGGTCAGGCTTCGGGGAAGGGTTAGGGTTAGGGTTCGGGCTAGGGTTAGGGTTAGGGGACGGGGACGGTTTAGGGTCCAGGTGAGGGTACGGCAACTCTTTAGGGGGAGCGTGTGTGTGAGGGCGCGGGTTAGTGTTAGCGTACGGGTTAGGATTAGGGGACGGGTGAGGGTCAGGCTTCGGGGAAGGGTTAGGGCTAGGGTTCGGGCTAGGGTTAGGGTTAGGGGACGGGGACGGTTTAGGGTCCAGGTGAGGGTACGGCAACGCTTTAGAGGGAGCGTGCGTCTGAGGGCGCGGGTTATTGTTAGCGTACGTGTTAGGATTAGGGGACGGGTGAGGGTCAGGCTTCGGGGAAGGGTTAGGGTTAGGGTTCGGGCTAGGGTTAGGGTTAGGGGACGGGGACGGTTTAGGGTCCAGGTGAGGATACGGCAACGCTTAAGGGGGAGCATGCGTATGAGGGCGCGGGTGAGTGATAGCGTACGGGTTAGGATTAGGGGATGGGTGAGGGTCAGGCTTCGGGGAAGTGTTAGGGTTAGGGTTCGGGTTAGGGTTAGGGTTAGGGGACGGGGATGGTTTAGGGTCCAGGTGAGGGTACGGCAACGCTTTAGGGGGAGCGTGCGTGTGAGGGCGCGGGTTAGTGTTAGCGTACGGGTTAGGATTAGGGGACGGGTGAGGGTCAGGCTTCGGGGAAGGGTTAGGGTTAGGGTTCGGGGACGGGGACGGTTTAGGGTCCAGGTGAGGGTACGGCAACGCTTTAAGGGGAGCGTGTGTGTGAGGGCGCGGGTTAGTGTTAGCGTACGGGTTAGGATTAGGGGACGGGTGAGGGTCAGGCTTCGGGGAAGGGTTAGGGTTAGGGTTCGGGCTAGGGTTAGGGTTAGGGGACGGGGACGGTTTACGGTCCAGGTGAGGGTACGGCAACGCTTTAGGGGGAGCGTGCGTGTGAGGGCGCGGGTTAGTGTTAGCGTACGGGTTAGGATTAGGGGACGGGTGAGGGTCAGGCATCGGGGAAGGGTTAGGGTTAGGGTTCGGGCTAGGGTTAGGTTTAGGGGACGGGGACGGTTTAGGATCCAGGTGAGGGTACGGCAACGCTTTAGGGGGAGCGTGCGTGTGAGGGCGCGGGTTAGTGTTAGCGTACGGTTTAGGATTAGGGGACGGGTGAGGGTCCGGCTTCGGGGAAGGGTTAGGGATAGGGTTCAGCTAGGGTTAGGGTTAGGGGACGGGGACGGTTTAGCATCCAGGTGAGGGTACGGCAACGCTTTAGGGGGAGCGTGCGTGTGAGGGCGCGGGTTAGTGTTAGCGTACGGGTTAGGATTAAGGACGGGTGAGGGTCAGGCTTCGGGGAAGGGTTAGGGTTAGGGTTCGGGCTAGGGTTAGGGTTAGGGGACGGGGACGGTTTAGGGTCCAGGTGAGGGTACGGCAACGCTTTAGGGGGAGCGTGCGTGTGAGGGCGCGGGTTAGTGTTAGCGTACGGGTTAGGATTAGGGGACGGGTGAGGCTCAGGCTTCGGGGAAGGGTTAGGGTTAGGGTTCGGGCTAGGGTTAGGGTTAGGGGACGGGGACGGTTTAGGGTCCAGGTGAGCGTACGGCAACGCTTTAGGGGGAGCGTGCGTGTGAGGGCGCGGGTTAGTGTTAGCGTACGGGTTAGGATTAGGGGACGGGTGAGGGTCAGGCTTCGGGGAAGGGTTAGGGTTAGGGTTCGGGCTAGGGTTAGGGTTAGGGGACGGGGACGGTTTAGGGTCCAGGTGAGGGTACGGCAACTCTTTAGGGGGAGCGTGTGTGTGAGGGCGCGGGTTAGTGTTAGCGTACGGGTTAGGATTAGGGGACGGGTGAGGGTCAGGCTTCGGGGAAGGGTTAGGGTTATGGTTCGGGCTAGGGTTAGGGTTAGGGGACGGGGACGGTTTAGGGTCCAGGTGAGGGTACGGCAACGCTTTAGGGGGAGCGTGCGTGTGAGCGCGCGGGTTAGTGTTAGCGTACGGGTTAGGATTAGGGGACGGGTGAGGGTCAGGCTTCGGGGAAGGGTTAGGGTTAGGGTTCGGGGTAGGGTTAGGTTTAGGGGACGGGGACGGTTTAGGGTCCAGGTGAGGGTACAGCAACGCTTTAGGGGGAGCGTGCGTGTGAGGGCGCGGGTTAGTGTTAGCGTACGGGTTAGGATTAGGGGACGGGTGAGGGTCAGGCTTCGGGGAAGGGTTAGGGTTAGGGTTCGGGCTAGGGTTAGGGTTAGGGGACGGGGACGGTTTAGGGTCCAGGTGAGGGTACGGCAACGCTTTAGAGGGAGCGTGCGTGTGAGGGCGCGGGTTATTGTTAGCGTACGTGTTAGGATTAGGGGACGGGTGAGGGTCAGGCTTCGGGGAAGGGTTAGGGTTAGCGTTCGGGCTAGGGTTAGGGTTAGGGGACGGGGACGGTTTAGGGTCCAGGTGAGGATACGGCAACGCTTAAGGGGGAGCGTGCGTGTGAGGGCGCGGGTGAGTGATAGCGTACGGGTTAGGATTAGGGGACGGGTGAGGGTCAGGCTTCAGGGAAGGGTTAGGGTTAGGGTTCAGGCTAGGGTTAGGGTTAGGGGACGGGGATGGTTTAGGGTCCAGGTGAGGGTACGGCAACGCTTTAGTGGAGAGTGCGTGTGAGGGCGCGGGTTAGTGTTAGCGTACGGGTCAGGATTAGGGGACGGGTGAGGGTCAGGCTTCGGGGAAGGGTTAGGGTTAGGGTTCTGGCTAGGGTAAGGGTTAGGGGACGGGGATGGTTTAGGGTCCAGGTGAGGGTACGGCAACGCTTTAGGGGGAGCGTGCGTGTGAGGTCGCGGGTTAGTGTTAGCGTACGGGTCAGGATTAGGGGACGGGTGAGGGTCAGGCTTCGGGGAAGGGTTAGGGTTAGGGTTCGGGCTATGGTTAGGGTTAGGGTACGGGGACGGTTTAGGGTCCAGGTGAGGGTACGGCAACCCTTTAAGGGGAGCGTGCGTGTGAGGGCGCGGATTAGTGTTAGCGTACGGGTTAGGATTAGGGGACGGGTGAGGGTCAGGCTTCGGGGAAGGGTTAGGGTTATGGTTCGGGCTAGGGTTAGGGTTAGGGGACGGCGACGGTTTAGGGTCCAGGTGAGGGTACGGCAACGCTTTAGGGGGAGCGTGCGTGTGAGGGCGCGGGTTAGTGTTAGCGTACGGGTTAGGATTAGGGGACGGGTGAGGGTCACGCTTCGGGGAAGAGTTAGGCTTAGGGTTCGGGCTAGGGTTAGGGGACGGGGACGGGGACGGTTTAGGGTCCAGGTGAGGGTACGGCAACGCTTTAGGGGGAGCGTGCGTGTCAGGGCGTGGGTTAGTGTCAGCGTACGGGTTAGGATTAGGGAACGGGTGAGGGTCAGGCTTCGGGGAAGGGTTAGGGTTAGGGTTCGGGCTAGGGTTAGGGTTAGGGGACGGGGACGGTTTAGGGTCTAGGTGAGGGTACGGCAACCCTTTAGGGGGAGCTTGCGTGTGAGGGCGCGGGTTAGTGTTAGCGTACGGGTTAGGATTAGGGGACGTGTGAGGGTCAGGCTTCGGGGAAGGGTTAGGGTTAGGGTTCGGGCTAGGGTTAGGGTTAGGGGACGGGGACCGTTTAGGGTCCAGGTGAGGGTACGGCAACGCTTTAGTGGGAGCGTGCGTGTGAGGGCGCGGGTTAGTGTTAGCGTACGGGTTAGGATTAGGGGACGGGTGAGGGTCAGGCTTCGGGGAAGGGTTAGGGTTAGGGTTCGGGCTAGGGTTAGGGTTAGGGGACGGGGACGGTTTAGGGTCCAGGTGAGGGTACGGCAACGCTTTAGGGGGAGCGTGCGTGTGAGCACGCGGGTTAGTGTTAGCGTACGGGTTAGGATTAGGGGACGGGTGAGGGTCAGGCTTCGGGGAAGTGTTAGGGTTAGGGTTCGGGCTAGGGTTAGGGTTAGGGGATGGGGACGGTTTAGGGTCCACGTGAGGGTACGGCAACGCTTTAGGGGGAGCGTGCGTGTGAGGGCGCGGGTTAGTGTTAGCGTACGGGTTAGGATTAGGGGACGGGTGAGGGTCAGGCTTCGGGGAAGGGTTAGGGTTAGGGTTCGGGCTAGGGTTAGGGTTAGGGGATGGGGACGGTTTAGGGTCCACGTGAGGGTACGGCAACGCTTTAGGGGGAGCGTGCGTGTGAGGGCGTGGGTTATTGTTAGCGTACGTGTTAGGATTAGGGGACGGGTGAGGGTCAGGCTTCGGGGAATTGTTAGGGTTAGGGTTCGGGCTAGGGTTAGGGTTAGGGGACGGGGACGGTTTAGGGTCCAGGTGAGGATACGGCAACGCTTAAGGGGGAGCGTGCGTGTGAGGGCGCGGGTGAGTGATAGCGTACGGGTTAGGATTAGGGGACGGGTGAGGGTCAGGCTTCGGGGAAGGGTTAGGGTTAGGGTTCAGGGTAGGGTTAGGGTTAGGGGACGGGGATGGTTTAGGGTCCAGGTGAGGGTACGGAAATGCTTTAGTGGGAGAGTGCGTGTGAGGGTGCGGGTTAGTGTTAGCGTACGGGTTAGGATTAGGGGACGGGTGAGGGTCAGGCTTCGGGGAAGGGTTAGGGTTAGGGTTCGGGCTAGGGTTAGGGTTAGGGGACGGGGACGGTTTAGGGTTCAGGTGAGGGTACGGCAACCCTTTAGTGGGAGAGTGCGTGTGAGGGTGCGGGTTAGTGTTAGCGTACGGGTTAGGATTAGGGGACGGGTGAGGGTCAGGCTTCGGGGAAGGGTTAGGGTTAGGGTTCGGGCTAGGGTTAGGGTTAGGGGACGGGGACGGTTTAGGGTCCAGGTGAGGGTACGGCAACCCTTTAGGGGGAGCGTGCGTGTGAGGGCGCGGGTTAGTGTTAGCGTACGGGTTAGGATTAGGGGACGGGTGAGGGTCAGGCTTCGGGGAAGGGTTAGGGTTAGGGTTCGGGGACGGGGACGGTTTAGGGTCCAGGTGAGGGTACGGCAACGCTTTAAGGGGAGCGTGCGTGTGAGGGCGCGGGTTATTGTTAGCGTACGGGTTAGGATTAGGGGACGGGTGAGGGTCAGGCTTCGGGGAAGTGTTAGGGATAGAGTTCGGGCTAGGGTTAGGGTAAGGGGACGGGGACGGTTTAGGGTCCAGGTGAGGGTACGGCAACGCTTTAGTGGGAGCGTGCGTGTGAGGGCGCGGGTTAGTGTTAGCGTATGGGTTAGGATTAGGGGACGGGTGAGGGTCAGGCTTCGGGGAAGGTTTAGGGTTAGGGTTCGGGCTAGGGTTAGGGTTCGGGGACGGGGACGGTTTAGGGTCCAGGTGAGGGTACGGCAACGCTTTAGGGGGAGTGTGCGTGTGAGGGTGCAGGTTAGTGTTAGCGTACGGGTTAGGATTAGGGGACGGGTGAGGGTCACGCTTCGGGGAAGGGTTAGGTTTAGGGTTCGGGCTAGGGTTAGGCTTAGGGGACGGGGACGGTTTCGGGTCCAGGTGAGGGTACGGCAACGCTTTAGGGGGAGCGTGCGTGTGAGGACGCGGGTTAGTGTTAGCGTACGGGTTAGGATTAGGGGACGGGTGAGGGTCAGGCTTCGGGGAAGGGTTAGGGTTAGGGTTCGGGCTAGGGTTAGGGTTAGGGGACGGGGACGGTTTAGGGTCCAGGTGAGGGTACGGCAACGCTTTAGGGGGAGCGTGCGTGTGAGGGCGCGGGTTAGTGTTAGCGTACGGGTTAGGATTAGGGGACGGGTGAGGGTCAGGCTTCGGGGAAGGGTTAGGGTTAGGGTTCGGGCTAGGGTTAGGGTTAGGGGACGGGGACGGTTTAGGGTCCAGGTGAGGGTATGGCAACGCTTTAGGGGGAGCGTGCGTGTGAGGGCGCGGGTTAGTGTTAGCGTACGGGTTAGGATTAGGGGACGGGTGAGGGTCAGGCTTCGGGGAAGGGTTAGGGTTAGGGTTCGGGCTAGGGTTAGGGTTAGGGGACGGGGACGGTTTAGGGTCTAGGTGAGGGTACGGCAACGCTTTAGGGGGAGCGTGCATGTGAGGGCGCGGGTTAGTGTTAGCGTACGGGTTAGGATTAGGGTACGGGTGAGGGTCAGGCTTCGGGGAAGGGTTAGGGTTATGGTTCGGGCTAGGGTTAGGGTTAGGGGACGGGGACGGTTTAGGGTCCAGGTGAGGGTACGGCAACGCTTTAGGGGGAGCGTGCGTGTGAGGGCGCGGGTTAGTGTTAGCGTACGGGTTAGGATTAGGGGACGGGTGAGGGTCAGGATTCGGGGAAGGGTTAGGGTTAGGGTTCGGGCTAGGGTTAGGGTTAGGGGACGGGGACGGTTTAGGGTCCAGGTGAGGGTACGGCAACGCTTTAGGGGGAGCGTGCGTGTGAGCGCGCGGGTTAGTGTTAGCGTACGGGTTAGGATTAGGGGACGGGTGAGGGTCAGGCTTCGGGGAAGGGTTAGGGTTAGGGTTCGGGGTAGGGTTAGGGTTAGGGGACGGGGACGGTTTAGGGTCCAGGTGAGGGTACAGCAACGCTTTAGGGGGAGCGTGCGTGTGAGGGCGCGGGTTAGTGTTAGCGTACGGGTTAGGATTAGGGGACGGGTGAGGGTCAGGCTTCGGGGAAGGGTTAGGGTTAGGGTTCGGGCTAGGGTTAGGGTTAGGGGACGGGGACGGTTTAGGGTCCAGGTGAGGGTACGGCAACGCTTTAGAGGGAGCGTGCGTGTGAGGGCGCGGGTTATTGTTAGCGTACGTGTTAGGATTAGGGGACGGGTGAGGGTCAGGCTTCGGGGAAGGGTTAGGGTTAGCGTTCGGGCTAGGGTTAGGGTTAGGGGACGGGGACGGTTTAGGGTCCAGGTGAGGATACGGCAACGCTTAAGGGGGAGCGTGCGTGTGAGGGCGCGGGTGAGTGATAGCGTACGGGTTAGGATTAGGGGACGGGTGAGGGTCAGGCTTCAGGGAAGGGTTAGGGTTAGGGTTCAGGCTAGGGTTAGGGTTAGGGGACGGGGATGGTTTAGGGTCCAGGTGAGGGTACGGCAACGCTTTAGTGGAGAGTGCGTGTGAGGGCGCGGGTTAGTGTTAGCGTACGGGTCAGGATTAGGGGACGGGTGAGGGTCAGGCTTCGGGGAAGGGTTAGGGTTAGGGTTCTGGCTAGGGTAAGGGTTAGGGGACGGGGATGGTTTAGGGTCCAGGTGAGGGTACGGCAACGCTTTAGGGGGAGCGTGCGTGTGAGGTCGCGGGTTAGTGTTAGCGTACGGGTCAGGATTAGGGGACGGGTGAGGGTCAGGCTTCGGGGAAGGGTTAGGGTTAGGGTTCGGGCTATGGTTAGGGTTAGGGTACGGGGACGGTTTAGGGTCCAGGTGAGGGTACGGCAACCCTTTAAGGGGAGCGTGCGTGTGAGGGCGCGGATTAGTGTTAGCGTACGGGTTAGGATTAGGGGACGGGTGAGGGTCAGGCTTCGGGGAAGGGTTAGGGTTATGGTTCGGGCTAGGGTTAGGGTTAGGGGACGGCGACGGTTTAGGGTCCAGGTGAGGGTACGGCAACGCTTTAGGGGGAGCGTGCGTGTGAGGGCGCGGGTTAGTGTTAGCGTACGGGTTAGGATTAGGGGACGGGTGAGGGTCACGCTTCGGGGATGAGTTAGGCTTAGGGTTCGGGCTAGGGTTAGGGGACGGGGACGGGGACGGTTTAGGGTCCAGGTGAGGGTACGGCAACGCTTTAGGGGGAGCGTGCGTGTCAGGGCGTGGGTTAGTGTCAGCGTACGGGTTAGGATTAGGGAACGGGTGAGGGTCAGGCTTCGGGGAAGGGTTAGGGTTAGGGTTCGGGCTAGGGTTAGGGTTAGGGGACGGGGACGGTTTAGGGTCTAGGTGAGGGTACGGCAACCCTTTAGGGGGAGCTTGCGTGTGAGGGCGCGGGTTAGTGTTAGCGTACGGGTTAGGATTAGGGGACGGGTGAGGGTCAGGCTTCGGGGAAGGGTTAGGGTTAGGGTTCGGGCTAGGGTTAGGGTTAGGGGACGGGGACCGTTTAGGGTCCAGGTGAGGGTACGGCAACGCTTTAGTGGGAGCGTGCGTGTGAGGGCGCGGGTTAGTGTTAGCGTACGGGTTAGGATTAGGGGACGGGTGAGGGTCAGGCTTCGGGGAAGGGTTAGGGTTAGGGTTCGGGCTAGGGTTAGGGTTAGGGGACGGGGACGGTTTAGGGTCCAGGTGAGGGTACGGCAACGCTTTAGGGGGAGCGTGCGTGTGAGCACGCGGGTTAGTGTTAGCGTACGGGTTAGGATTAGGGGACGGGTGAGGGTCAGGCTTCGGGGAAGTGTTAGGGTTAGGGTTCGGGCTAGGGTTAGGGTTAGGGGATGGGGACGGTTTAGGGTCCACGTGAGGGTACGGCAACGCTTTAGGGGGAGCGTGCGTGTGAGGGCGCGGGTTAGTGTTAGCGTACGGGTTAGGATTAGGGGACGGGTGAGGGTCAGGCTTCGGGGAAGGGTTAGGGTTAGGGTTCGGGCTAGGGTTAGGGTTAGGGGATGGGGACGGTTTAGGGTCCACGTGAGGGTACGGCAACGCTTTAGGGGGAGCGTGCGTGTGAGGGCGTGGGTTATTGTTAGCGTACGTGTTAGGATTAGGGGACGGGTGAGGGTCAGGCTTCGGGGAATTGTTAGGGTTAGGGTTCGGGCTAGGGTTAGGGTTAGGGGACGGGGACGGTTTAGGGTCCAGGTGAGGATACGGCAACGCTTAAGGGGGAGCGTGCGTGTGAGGGCGCGGGTGAGTGATAGCGTACGGGTTAGGATTAGGGGACGGGTGAGGGTCAGGCTTCGGGGAAGGGTTAGGGTTAGGGTTCAGGGTAGGGTTAGGGTTAGGGGACGGGGATGGTTTAGGGTCCAGGTGAGGGTACGGAAATGCTTTAGTGGGAGAGTGCGTGTGAGGGTGCGGGTTAGTGTTAGCGTACGGGTTAGGATTAGGGGACGGGTGAGGGTCAGGCTTCGGGGAAGGGTTAGGGTTAGGGTTCGGGCTAGGGTTAGGGTTAGGGGACGGGGACGGTTTAGGGTCCAGGTGAGGGTACGGCAACCCTTTAGTGGGAGAGTGCGTGTGAGGGTGCGGGTTAGTGTTAGCGTACGGGTTAGGATTAGGGGACGGGTGAGGGTCAGGCTTCGGGGAAGGGTTAGGGTTAGGGTTCGGGCTAGGGTTAGGGTTAGGGGACGGGGACGGTTTAGGGTCCAGGTGAGGGTACGGCAACCCTTTAGGGGGAGCGTGCGTGTGAGGGCGCGGGTTAGTGTTAGCGTACGGGTTAGGATTAGGGGACGGGTGAGGGTCCGGCTTCAGGGAACGTTTAGGGTTACGGTTCGGGCTAGGGTTAGGGTTAGGGGACGGGGACGGTTTAGGGTCCAGGTGAGGGTACCGCAACGCTTTAGGGGGAGCGTGCATGTGAGGGCGCCGGTTAGTGTTAGCGTACGGGTTAGGATTAGGGGACGGGTGAGGGTCAGGCTTCGGGGAAGGGTTAGGGTTTGGGTTCAGGTTGGGTTAGTGTTAGGGGACGGGGACGGTTTAGGGTCCAGGTGAGGGTACGGCAACGCTTTAGGGGGAGCGTGCGTGTGAGGGCGCGGGTTAGTGTTAGCGTACGGGTTAGGATTAGGGGACGGGTGAGGGTCAGGCTTCGGGGAAGGGTTAGGGTTAGCGTTCGGGCTAGGGTTAGGGTTAGGGGACGGGGACGGTTTAGGGTCCAGGTGAGGATACGGCAACGCTTAAGGGGGAGCGTGCGTGTGAGGGCGCGGGTGAGTGATAGCGTACGGGTTAGGATTAGGGGACGGGTGAGGGTCAGGCTTCGGGGAAGGGTTAGGGTTATGGTTCGGGCTAGGGTTAGGGTTAGGGGACGGCGACGGTTTAGGGTCCAGGTGAGGGTACGGCAACGCTTTAGGGGGAGCGTGCGTGTGAGGGCGCGGGTTAGTGTTAGCGTACGGGTTAGGATTAGGGGACGGGTGAGGGTCACGCTTCGGGGATGAGTTAGGCTTAGGGTTCGGGCTAGGGTTAGGGGACGGGGACGGGGACGGTTTAGGGTCCAGGTGAGGGTACGGCAACGCTTTAGGGGGAGCGTGCGTGTCAGGGCGTGGGTTAGTGTCAGCGTACGGGTTAGGATTAGGGAACGGGTGAGGGTCAGGCTTCGGGGAAGGGTTAGGGTTAGGGTTCGGGCTAGGGTTAGGGTTAGGGGACGGGGACGGTTTAGGGTCTAGGTGAGGGTACGGCAACCCTTTAGGGGGAGCTTGCGTGTGAGGGCGCGGGTTAGTGTTAGCGTACGGGTTAGGATTAGGGGACGGGTGAGGGTCAGGCTTCGGGGAAGGGTTAGGGTTAGGGTTCGGGCTAGGGTTAGGGTTAGGGGACGGGGACCGTTTAGGGTCCAGGTGAGGGTACGGCAACGCTTTAGTGGGAGCGTGCGTGTGAGGGCGCGGGTTAGTGTTAGCGTACGGGTTAGGATTAGGGGACGGGTGAGGGTCAGGCTTCGGGGAAGGGTTAGGGTTAGGGTTCGGGCTAGGGTTAGGGTTAGGGGACGGGGACGGTTTAGGGTCCAGGTGAGGGTACGGCAACGCTTTAGGGGGAGCGTGCGTGTGAGCACGCGGGTTAGTGTTAGCGTACGGGTTAGGATTAGGGGACGGGTGAGGGTCAGGCTTCGGGGAAGGGTTAGGGTTAGGGTTCGGGCTAGGGTTAGGGTTAGGGGATGGGGACGGTTTAGGGTCCACGTGAGGGTACGGCAACGCTTTAGGGGGAGCGTGCGTGTGAGGGCGCGGGTTAGTGTTAGCGTACGGGTTAGGATTAGGGGACGGGTGAGGGTCAGGCTTCGGGGAAGGGTTAGGGTTAGGGTTCGGGCTAGGGTTAGGGTTAGGGGATGGGGACGGTTTAGGGTCCACGTGAGGGTACGGCAACGCTTTAGGGGGAGCGTGCGTGTGAGGGCGTGGGTTATTGTTAGCGTACGTGTTAGGATTAGGGGACGGGTGAGGGTCAGGCTTCGGGGAATTGTTAGGGTTAGGGTTCGGGCTAGGGTTAGGGTTAGGGGACGGGGACGGTTTAGGGTCCAGGTGAGGATACGGCAACGCTTAAGGGGGAGCGTGCGTGTGAGGGCGCGGGTGAGTGATAGCGTACGGGTTAGGATTAGGGGACGGGTGAGGGTCAGGCTTCGGGGAAGGGTTAGGGTTAGGGTTCAGGGTAGGGTTAGGGTTAGGGGACGGGGATGGTTTAGGGTCCAGGTGAGGGTACGGAAATGCTTTAGTGGGAGAGTGCGTGTGAGGGTGCGGGTTAGTGTTAGCGTACGGGTTAGGATTAGGGGACGGGTGAGGGTCAGGCTTCGGGGAAGGGTTAGGGTTAGGGTTCGGGCTAGGGTTAGGGTTAGGGGACGGGGACGGTTTAGGGTCCAGGTGAGGGTACGGCAACCCTTTAGTGGGAGAGTGCGTGTGAGGGTGCGGGTTAGTGTTAGCGTACGGGTTAGGATTAGGGGACGGGTGAGGGTCAGGCTTCGGGGAAGGGTTAGGGTTAGGGTTCGGGCTAGGGTTAGGGTTAGGGGACGGGGACGGTTTAGGGTCCAGGTGAGGGTACGGCAACCCTTTAGGGGGAGCGTGCGTGTGAGGGCGCGGGTTAGTGTTAGCGTACGGGTTAGGATTAGGGGACGGGTGAGGGTCCGGCTTCAGGGAACGTTTAGGGTTACGGTTCGGGCTAGGGTTAGGGTTAGGGGACGGGGACGGTTTAGGGTCCAGGTGAGGGTACCGCAACGCTTTAGGGGGAGCGTGCATGTGAGGGCGCCGGTTAGTGTTAGCGTACGGGTTAGGATTAGGGGACGGGTGAGGGTCAGGCTTCGGGGAAGGGTTAGGGTTTGGGTTCAGGTTGGGTTAGTGTTAGGGGACGGGGACGGTTTAGGGTCCAGGTGAGGGTACGGCAACGCTTTAGGGGGAGCGTGCGTGTGAGGGCGCGGGTTAGTGTTAGCGTACGGGTTAGGATTAGGGGACGGGTGAGGGTCAGGCTTCGGGGAAGGGTTAGGGTTAGCGTTCGGGCTAGGGTTAGGGTTAGGGGACGGGGACGGTTTAGGGTCCAGGTGAGGATACGGCAACGCTTAAGGGGGAGCGTGCGTGTGAGGGCGCGGGTGAGTGATAGCGTACGGGTTAGGATTAGGGGACGGGTGAGGGTCAGGCTTCAGGGAAGGGTTAGGGTTAGGGTTCAGGCTAGGGTTAGGGTTAGGGGACGGGGATGGTTTAGGGTCCAGGTGAGGGTACGGCAACGCTTTAGTGGAGAGTGCGTGTGAGGGCGCGGGTTAGTGTTAGCGTACGGGTCAGGATTAGGGGACGGGTGAGGGTCAGGCTTCGGGGAAGGGTTAGGGTTAGGGTTCAGGCTAGGGTTAGGGTTAGGGGACGGGGATGGTTTAGGGTCCAGGTGAGGGTACGGCAACGCTTTAGTGGAGAGTGCGTGTGAGGGCGCGGGTTAGTGTTAGCGTACGGGTCAGGATTAGGGGACGGGTGAGGGTCAGGCTTCGGGGAAGGGTTAGGGTTAGGGTTCTGGCTAGGGTAAGGGTTAGGGGACGGGGATGGTTTAGGGTCCAGGTGAGGGTACGGCAACGCTTTAGGGGGAGCGTGCGTGTGAGGTCGCGGGTTAGTGTTAGCGTACGGGTTAGGATTAGGGGACGGGTGAGGGTCAGGCTTCGGGGAAGGGTTAGGGTTAGGGTTCGGGCTAGGGTTAGGTTTAGGAGACGGGGACGGTTTACGGTCCAGGTGAGGGTACGGCAACCCTTTAGGGGGAGCGTGCGTGTGAGGGCGCGGGTTAGTGTTAGCGTACGGGTTAGGATTAGGGGACGGGTGAGGGTCAGGCTTCGGGGAAAGGTTAGGGTTAGGTTTCGGGCTAGGGTTAGGGTTAGGGGACGGGGACGGTTTAGGGTCCAGGTGAGGGTACCGCAACGCTTTAGGGGGAGCGTGCGTGTGAGGGCGCGGGTTAGTGTTAGCGTACGGGTTAGGATTAGGTGACGGGTGAGGGTCAGGCTTCGGGGAAGGGTTAGGGTTAGGGTTCGGGCTAGGGTTAGGGTTAGGGGACGGGGACGGTTTAGGGTCCAGGTGAGGGTACGGCAACCCTTTAGGGGGAGCGTGCGTGTGAGGGCGCGGGTTAGTGTTAGCGTACGGGTTAGGATTAGGGGACGGGTGAGGGTCAGGCTTCGGGGAAGGGTTAGGGTTACGGTTCGGGCTAGGGTTAGGGTTAGGGGACGGGGACGGTTTAGGGTCCAGCTGAGGGTACGGCAACGCTTTAGGGGGAGCGTGCGTGTGAGGGCGCGGGTTACTGTTAGCGTATGGGTTAGGATTAGGGGACGGGTGAGGGTCAGGCTTCGGGGAAGGGTTAGGGTTAGGGTTCGGGCTAGGGTTAGGGTTAGGGGACGGGGACGGTTTAGGGTCCAGGTGAGGGTACGGCAACGCTTTAGGGGGAGCGTGCGTGTGAGCACGCGGGTTAGTGTTAGCGTACGGGTTAGCATTAGGGGACGGGTGAGGGTCAGGCTTCGGGGAAGGGTTAGGGTTAGGGTTCGGGCTAGGGTTAGGGTTAGGGGATGGGGACGGTTTAGGGTCCACGTGAGGGTACGGCAACGCTTTAGGGGGAGCGTGCGTGTGAGGGCGTGGGTTATTGTTAGCGTACGTGTTAGGATTAGGGGACGGGTGAGGGTCAGGCTTCGGGGAAGGGTTAGGGTTAGGGTTCGGGCTACGGTTAGGGTTAGGGGACGGGGACGGTTTAGGCTCCAGGTGAGGATACGGCAACGCTTAAGGGGGAGCGTGCGTGTGAGGGCGCGGGTGAGTGATAGCGTACGGGTTAGGATTAGGGGACGGGTGAGGGTCAGGCTTCGGGGAAGGGTTAGGGTTAGGGTTCGGGCTAGGGTTAGGGTTAGGGGACGGGGATGGTTTAGGGTCCAGCTGAGGGTACGGCAACGCTTTAGGGGGAGCGTGCGTGTGAGGGCGCGGGTTAGTGTTAGCGTACGGGTTAGGATTAGGGGACGGGTGAGGGTCAGGCTTCGGGGAAGGGTTAGGGTTAGGGTTCGGGCTAGGGTTAGGGTTAGGGGACGGGGACGGTTTAGGGTCCAGGTGAGGGTACGGCAACCCTTTAAGGGGAGCGTGCGTGTGAGGGCGCGGATTAGTGTTAGCGTACGGGTTAGGATTAGGGGACGGGTGAGGGTCAGGCTTCGGGGAAGGGTTAGGGTTATGGTTCGGGCTAGGGTTAGGGTTAGGGGACGGCGACGGTTTAGGGTCCAGGTGAGGGTACGGCAACGCTTTAGGGGGAGCGTGCGTGTGAGGGCGCGGGTTAGTGTTAGCGTACGGGTTAGGATTAGGGGACGGGTGAGGGTCACGCTTCGGGGAAGAGTTAGGGTTAGGGTTCGGGCTAGGGTTAGGGGACGGGGACGGGGACGGTTTAGGGTCCAGGTGAGGGTACGGCAACGCTTTAGGGGGAGCGTGCGTGTCAGGGCGTGGGTTAGTGTCAGCGTACGGGTTAGGATTAGGGAACGGGTGAGGGTCAGGCTTCGGGGAAGGGTTAGGGTTAGGGTTCGGGCTAGGGTTAGGGTTAGGGGACGGGGACGGTTAAGGGTCTAGGTGAGGGTACGGCAACCCTTTAGGGGGAGCTTGCGTGTGAGGGCGCGGGTTAGTGTTAGCGTACGGGTTAGGATTAGGGGACGGGTGAGGGTCAGGCTTCGGGGAAGGGTTAGGGTTAGGGTTCGGGCTAGGGTTAGGGTTAGGGGACGGGGACCGTTTAGGGTCCAGGTGAGGGTACGGCAACGCTTTAGTGGGAGCGTGCGTGTGAGGGCGCGGGTTAGTGTTAGCGTACGGGTTAGGATTAGGGGACGGGTGAGGGTCAGGCTTCGGGGAAGGGTTAGGGTTAGGGTTCGGGCTAGGGTTAGGGTTAGGGGACGGGGACGGTTTAGGGTCCAGGTGAGGGTACGGCAACGCTTTAGGGGGAGCGTGCGTGTGAGCACGCGGGTTAGTGTTAGCGTACGGGTTAGGATTAGGGGACGGGTGAGGGTCAGGCTTCGAGGAAGGGTTAGGGTTAGGGTTCGGGCTAGGGTTAGGGTTAGGGGATGGGGAAGGTTTAGGGTCCAGGTGAGGGTACGGCAACGCTTTAGGGGGAGCGTGCGTGTGAGGGCGTGGGTTAGTGTTAGCGTACGGGTTAGGATTAGGGGACGGGTGAGGGTCAGGCTTCGGGGAAGGGTTAGGGTTAGGGTTCGGGCTAGGGTTAGGGTTAGGGGACGGGGACGGTTTAGGGTCCAGGTGAGGGTACGGCAACGCTTTAGGGGGAGCGTGCGTGTGAGGGCGCGGGTTAGTGTTAGCGTACGGGTTAGGATTAGGGGACGGGTGAGGGTCAGGCTTCGGGGAAGGGTTAGGGTTAGGGTTCGGGCTAGGGTTAGGGTTAGGGGACGGGGACGGTTTAGGGTCCAGGTGAGGGTACGGCAACGCTTTAGGGGGAGCGTGCGTGTGAGGGCGCGGGTTAGTGTTAGCGTACGGGTTAGGATTAGGGGACGGGTGAGGGTCAGGCTTCGGGGAAGGGTTAGGGTTAGGGTTCGGGCTAGAGTTAGGGTTAGGGGACGGGGACGGTTTAGGGTCCAGGTGAGGGTATGGCAACGCTTTAGGGGGAGCGTGCGTGTGAGGGCGCGGGTTAGTGTTAGCGTACGGGTTAGGATTAGGGGACGGGTGAGGGTCAGGCTTCGGGGAAGGGTTAGGGTTAGGGTTCGGGCTAGGGTTAGGGTTAGGGGACGGGGACGGTTTAGGGTCTAGGTGAGGGTACGGCAACGCTTTAGGGGGAGCGTGCGTGTGAGGGCGCGGGTTAGTGTTAGCGTACGGGTTAGGATTAGGGTACGGGTGAGGGTCAGGCTTCGGGGAAGGGTTAGGGTTATGGTTCGGGCTAGGGTTAGGGTTAGGGGACGGGGACGGTTTAGGGTCCAGGTGAGGGTACGGCAACGCTTTAGGGGGAGCGTGCGTGTGAGGGCGCGGGTTAGTGTTAGCGTACGGGTTAGGATTAGGGGACGGGTGAGGGTCAGGCTTCGCGGAAGGGTTAGGGTTAGGGTTCGGGCTAGGGTTAGGGTTAGGGGACGGGGACGGTTTAGGGTCCAGGTGAGGGTACGGCAACGCTTTAGAGGGAGCGTGCGTGTGAGGGCGCGGGTTAGTGTTAGCGTACGGGTTAGGATTAGGGGACGGGTGAGGGTCAGGATTCGGGGAAGGGTTAGGGTTAGGGTTCGGGCTAGGGTTAGGGTTAGGGGACGGGGACGGTTTAGGGTCCAGGTGAGGGTACGGCAACGCTTTAGGGGGAGCGTGCGTGTGAGCGCGCGGGTTAGTGTTAGCGTACGGGTTAGGATTAGGGGACGGGTGAGGGTCAGGCTTCGGGGAAGGGTTAGGGTTAGGGTTCGGGGTAGGGTTAGGGTTAGGGGACGGGGACGGTTTAGGGTCCAGGTGAGGGTACAGCAACGCTTTAGGGGGAGCGTGCGTGTGAGGGCGCGGGTTAGTGTTAGCGTACGGGTTAGGATTAGGGGACGGGTGAGGGTCAGGCTTCGGGGAAGGGTTAGGGTTAGGGTTCGGGCTAGGGTTAGGGTTAGGGGACGGGGACGGTTTAGGGTCCAGGTGAGGGTACGGCAACGCTTTAGAGGGAGCGTGCGTGTGAGGGCGCGGGTTATTGTTAGCGTACGTGTTAGGATTAGGGGACGGGTGAGGGTCAGGCTTCGGGGAAGGGTTAGGGTTAGCGTTCGGGCTAGGGTTAGGGTTAGGGGACGGGGACGGTTTAGGGTCCAGGTGAGGATACGGCAACGCTTAAGGGGGAGCGTGCGTGTGAGGGCGCGGGTGAGTGATAGCGTACGGGTTAGGATTAGGGGACGGGTGAGGGTCAGGCTTCAGGGAAGGGTTAGGGTTAGGGTTCAGGCTAGGGTTAGGGTTAGGGGACGGGGATGGTTTAGGGTCCAGGTGAGGGTACGGCTACGCTTTAGTGGAGAGTGCGTGTGAGGGCGCGGGTTAGTGTTAGCGTACGGGTCAGGATTAGGGGACGGGTGAGGGTCAGGCTTCGGGGAAGGGTTAGGGTTAGGGTTCTGGCTAGGGTAAGGGTTAGGGGACGGGGATGGTTTAGGGTCCAGGTGAGGGTACGGCAACGCTTTAGGGGGAGCGTGCGTGTGAGGTCGCGGGTTAGTGTTAGCGTACGGGTTAGGATTAGGGGACGGGTGAGGCTCAGGCTTCGGGGAAGAGTTAGGGTTAGGGTTCGGGCTATGGTTAGGGTTAGGGTACGGGGACGGTTTAGGGTCCAGGTGAGGGTACGGCAACCCTTTAAGGGGAGCGTGCGTGTGAGGGCGCGGATTAGTGTTAGCGTACGGGTTAGGATTAGGGGACGGGTGAGGGTCAGGCTTCGGGGAAGGGTTAGGGTTATGGTTCGGGCTAGGGTTAGGGTTAGGGGACGGCGACGGTTTAGGGTCCAGGTGAGGGTACGGCAACGCTTTAGGGGGAGCGTGCGTGTGAGGGCGCGGGTTAGTGTTAGCGTACGGGTTAGGATTAGGGGACGGGTGAGGGTCACGCTTCGGGGAAGAGTTAGGCTTAGGGTTCGGGCTAGGGTTAGGGGACGGGGACGGGGACGGTTTAGGGTCCAGGTGAGGGTACGGCAACGCTTTAGGGGGAGCGTGCGTGTCAGGGCGTGGGTTAGTGTCAGCGTACGGGTTAGGATTAGGGAACGGGTGAGGGTCAGGCTTCGGGGAAGGGTTAGGGTTAGGGTTCGGGCTAGGGTTAGGGTTAGGGGACGGGGACGGTTTAGGGTCTAGGTGAGGGTACGGCAACCCTTTAGGGGGAGCTTGCGTGTGAGGGCGCGGGTTAGTGTTAGCGTACGGGTTAGGATTAGGGGACGGGTGAGGGTCAGGCTTCGGGGAAGGGTTAGGGTTAGGGTTCGGGCTAGGGTTAGGGTTAGGGGACGGGGACCGTTTAGGGTCCAGGTGAGGGTACGGCAACGCTTTAGTGGGAGCGTGCGTGTGAGGGCGCGGGTTAGTGTTAGCGTACGGGTTAGGATTAGGGGACGGGTGAGGGTCAGGCTTCGGGGAAGGGTTAGGGTTAGGGTTCGGGCTAGGGTTAGGGTTAGGGGACGGGGACGGTTTAGGGTCCAGGTGAGGGTACGGCAACGCTTTAGGGGGAGCGTGCGTGTGAGCACGCGGGTTAGTGTTAGCGTACGGGTTAGGATTAGGGGACGGGTGAGGGTCAGGCTTCGGGGAAGGGTTAGGGTTAGGGTTCGGGCTAGGGTTAGGGTTAGGGGATGGGGACGGTTTAGGGTCCACGTGAGGGTACGGCAACGCTTTAGGGGGAGCGTGCGTGTGAGGGCGCGGGTTAGTGTTAGCGTACGGGTTAGGATTAGGGGACGGGTGAGGGTCAGGCTTCGGGGAAGTGTTAGGGTTAGGGTTCGGGCTAGGGTTAGGGTTAGGGGATGGGGACGGTTTAGGGTCCACGTGAGGGTACGGCAACGCTTTAGGGGGAGCGTGCGTGTGAGGGCGTGGGTTATTGTTAGCGTACGTGTTAGGATTAGGGGACGGGTGAGGGTCAGGCTTCGGGGAATTGTTAGGGTTAGGGTTCGGGCTAGGGTTAGGGTTAGGGGACGGGGACGGTTTAGGGTCCAGGTGAGGATACGGCAACGCTTAAGGGGGAGCGTGCGTGTGAGGGCGCGGGTGAGTGATAGCGTACGGGTTAGGATTAGGGGACGGGTGAGGGTCAGGCTTCGGGGAAGGGTTAGGGTTAGGGTTCAGGGTAGGGTTAGGGTTAGGGGACGGGGATGGTTTAGGGTCCAGGTGAGGGTACGGAAATGCTTTAGTGGGAGAGTGCGTGTGAGGGTGCGGGTTAGTGTTAGCGTACGGGTTAGGATTAGGGGACGGGTGAGGGTCAGGCTTCGGGGAAGGGTTAGGGTTAGGGTTCGGGCTAGGGTTAGGGTTAGGGGACGGGGACGGTTTAGGGTCCAGGTGAGGGTACGGCAACCCTTTAGTGGGAGAGTGCGTGTGAGGGTGCGGGTTAGTGTTAGCGTACGGGTTAGGATTAGGGGACGGGTGAGGGTCAGGCTTCGGGGAAGGGTTAGGGTTAGGGTTCGGGCTAGGGTTAGGGTTAGGGGACGGGGACGGTTTAGGGTCCAGGTGAGGGTACGGCAACCCTTTAGGGGGAGCGTGCGTGTGAGGGCGCGGGTTAGTGTTAGCGTACGGGTTAGGATTAGGGGACGGGTGAGGGTCCGGCTTCAGGGAACGTTTAGGGTTACGGTTCGGGCTAGGGTTAGGGTTAGGGGACGGGGACGGTTTAGGGTCCAGGTGAGGGTACCGCAACGCTTTAGGGGGAGCGTGCATGTGAGGGCGCCGGTTAGTGTTAGCGTACGGGTTAGGATTAGGGGACGGGTGAGGGTCAGGCTTCGGGGAAGGGTTAGGGTTTGGGTTCAGGTTGGGTTAGTGTTAGGGGACGGGGACGGTTTAGGGTCCAGGTGAGGGTACGGCAACGCTTTAGGGGGAGCGTGCGTGTGAGGGCGCGGGTTAGTGTTAGCGTACGGGTTAGGATTAGGGGACGGGTGAGGGTCAGGCTTCGGGGAAGGGTTAGGGTTAGCGTTCGGGCTAGGGTTAGGGTTAGGGGACGGGGACGGTTTAGGGTCCAGGTGAGGATACGGCAACGCTTAAGGGGGAGCGTGCGTGTGAGGGCGCGGGTGAGTGATAGCGTACGGGTTAGGATTAGGGGACGGGTGAGGGTCAGGCTTCAGGGAAGGGTTAGGGTTAGGGTTCAGGCTAGGGTTAGGGTTAGGGGACGGGGATGGTTTAGGGTCCAGGTGAGGGTACGGCAACGCTTTAGTGGAGAGTGCGTGTGAGGGCGCGGGTTAGTGTTAGCGTACGGGTCAGGATTAGGGGACGGGTGAGGGTCAGGCTTCGGGGAAGGGTTAGGGTTAGGGTTCAGGCTAGGGTTAGGGTTAGGGGACGGGGATGGTTTAGGGTCCAGGTGAGGGTACGGCAACGCTTTAGTGGAGAGTGCGTGTGAGGGCGCGGGTTAGTGTTAGCGTACGGGTCAGGATTAGGGGACGGGTGAGGGTCAGGCTTCGGGGAAGGGTTAGGGTTAGGGTTCTGGCTAGGGTAAGGGTTAGGGGACGGGGATGGTTTAGGGTCCAGGTGAGGGTACGGCAACGCTTTAGGGGGAGCGTGCGTGTGAGGTCGCGGGTTAGTGTTAGCGTACGGGTTAGGATTAGGGGACGGGTGAGGGTCAGGCTTCGGGGAAGGGTTAGGGTTAGGGTTCGGGCTAGGGTTAGGTTTAGGAGACGGGGACGGTTTACGGTCCAGGTGAGGGTACGGCAACCCTTTAGGGGGAGCGTGCGTGTGAGGGCGCGGGTTAGTGTTAGCGTACGGGTTAGGATTAGGGGACGGGTGAGGGTCAGGCTTCGGGGAAAGGTTAGGGTTAGGTTTCGGGCTAGGGTTAGGGTTAGGGGACGGGGACGGTTTAGGGTCCAGGTGAGGGTACCGCAACGCTTTAGGGGGAGCGTGCGTGTGAGGGCGCGGGTTAGTGTTAGCGTACGGGTTAGGATTAGGTGACGGGTGAGGGTCAGGCTTCGGGGAAGGGTTAGGGTTAGGGTTCGGGCTAGGGTTAGGGTTAGGGGACGGGGACGGTTTAGGGTCCAGGTGAGGGTACGGCAACCCTTTAGGGGGAGCGTGCGTGTGAGGGCGCGGGTTAGTGTTAGCGTACGGGTTAGGATTAGGGGACGGGTGAGGGTCAGGCTTCGGGGAAGGGTTAGGGTTACGGTTCGGGCTAGGGTTAGGGTTAGGGGACGGGGACGGTTTAGGGTCCAGCTGAGGGTACGGCAACGCTTTAGGGGGAGCGTGCGTGTGAGGGCGCGGGTTACTGTTAGCGTACGGGTTAGGATTAGGGGACGGGTGAGGGTCAGGCTTCGGGGAAGGGTTAGGGTTAGGGTTCGGGCTAGGGTTAGGGTTAGGGGACGGGGACGGTTTAGGGTCCAGGTGAGGGTACGGCAACGCTTTAGGGGGAGCGTGCGTGTGAGCACGCGGGTTAGTGTTAGCGTACGGGTTAGCATTAGGGGACGGGTGAGGGTCAGGCTTCGGGGAAGGGTTAGGGTTAGGGTTCGGGCTAGGGTTAGGGTTAGGGGATGGGGACGGTTTAGGGTCCACGTGAGGGTACGGCAACGCTTTAGGGGGAGCGTGCGTGTGAGGGCGTGGGTTATTGTTAGCGTACGTGTTAGGATTAGGGGACGGGTGAGGGTCAGGCTTCGGGGAAGGGTTAGGGTTAGGGTTCGGGCTACGGTTAGGGTTAGGGGACGGGGACGGTTTAGGCTCCAGGTGAGGATACGGCAACGCTTAAGGGGGAGCGTGCGTGTGAGGGCGCGGGTGAGTGATAGCGTACGGGTTAGGATTAGGGGACGGGTGAGGGTCAGGCTTCGGGGAAGGGTTAGGGTTAGGGTTCGGGCTAGGGTTAGGGTTAGGGGACGGGGATGGTTTAGGGTCCAGGTGAGGGTACGGCAACGCTTTAGGGGGAGCGTGCGTGTGAGGGCGCGGGTTAGTGTTAGCGTACGGGTTAGGATTAGGGGACGGGTGAGGGTCAGGCTTCGGGGAAGGGTTAGGGTTAGGGTTCGGGCTAGGGTTAGGGTTAGGGGACGGGGACGGTTTAGGGTCCAGGTGAGGGTATGGCAACCCTTTAAGGGGAGCGTGCGTGTGAGGGCGCGGATTAGTGTTAGCGTACGGGTTAGGATTAGGGGACGGGTGAGGGTCAGGCTTCGGGGAAGGGTTAGGGTTATGGTTCGGGCTAGGGTTAGGGTTAGGGGACGGCGACGGTTTAGGGTCCAGGTGAGGGTACGGCAACGCTTTAGGGGGAGCGTGCGTGTGAGGGCGCGGGTTAGTGTTAGCGTACGGGTTAGGATTAGGGGACGGGTGAGGGTCACGCTTCGGGGAAGAGTTAGGGTTAGGGTTCGGGCTAGGGTTAGGGGACGGGGACGGGGACGGTTTAGGGTCCAGGTGAGGGTACGGCAACGCTTTAGGGGGAGCGTGCGTGTCAGGGCGTGGGTTAGTGTCAGCGTACGGGTTAGGATTAGGGAACGTGTGAGGGTCAGGCTTCGGGGAAGGGTTAGGGTTAGGGTTCGGGCTAGGGTTAGGGTTAGGGGACGGGGACGGTTTAGGGTCTAGGTGAGGGTACGGCAACCCTTTAGGGGGAGCTTGCGTGTGAGGGCGCGGGTTAGTGTTAGCGTACGGGTTAGGATTAGGGGACGGGTGAGGGTCAGGCTTCGGGGAAGGGTTAGGGTTAGGGTTCGGGCTAGGGTTAGGGTTAGGGGACGGGGACCGTTTAGGGTCCAGGTGAGGGTACGGCAACGCTTTAGTGGGAGCGTGCGTGTGAGGGCGCGGGTTAGTGTTAGCGTACGGGTTAGGATTAGGGGACGGGTGAGGGTCAGGCTTCGGGGAAGGGTTAGGGTTAGGGTTCGGGCTAGGGTTAGGGTTAGGGGACGGGGACGGTTTAGGGTCCAGGTGAGGGTACGGCAACGCTTTAGGGGGAGCGTGCGTGTGAGCACGCGGGTTAGTGTTAGCGTACGTGTTAGGATTAGGGGACGGGTGAGGGTCAGGCTTCGGGGAAGGGTTAGGGTTAGCGTTCGGGCTAGGGTTAGGGTTAGGGGACGGGGACGGTTTAGGGTCCAGGTGAGGATACGGCAACGCTTAAGGGGGAGCGTGCGTGTGAGGGCGCGGGTGAGTGATAGCGTACGGGTTAGGATTAGGGGACGGGTGAGGGTCAGGCTTCAGGGAAGGGTTAGGGTTAGGGTTCAGGCTAGGGTTAGGGTTAGGGGACGGGGATGGTTTAGGGTCCAGGTGAGGGTACGGCAACGCTTTAGTGGAGAGTGCGTGTGAGGGCGCGGGTTAGTGTTAGCGTACGGGTCAGGATTAGGGGACGGGTGAGGGTCAGGCTTCGGGGAAGGGTTAGGGTTAGGGTTCTGGCTAGGGTAAGGGTTAGGGGACGGGGATGGTTTAGGGTCCAGGTGAGGGTACGGCAACGCTTTAGGGGGAGCGTGCGTGTGAGGTCGCGGGTTAGTGTTAGCGTACGGGTTAGGATTAGGGGACGGGTGAGGGTCAGGCTTCGGGGAAGGGTTAGGGTTAGGGTTCGGGCTAGGGTTAGGTTTAGGAGACGGGGACGGTTTACGGTCCAGGTGAGGGTACGGCAACCCTTTAGGGGGAGCGTGCGTGTGAGGGCGCGGGTTAGTGTTAGCGTACGGGTTAGGATTAGGGGACGGGTGAGGGTCAGGCTTCGGGGAAAGGTTAGGGTTAGGTTTCGGGCTAGGGTTAGGGTTAGGGGACGGGGACGGTTTAGGGTCCAGGTGAGGGTACGGCAACGCTTTAGGGGGAGCGTGCGTGTGAGCACGCGGGTTAGTGTTAGCGTACGGGTTAGCATTAGGGGACGGGTGAGGGTCAGGCTTCGGGGAAGGGTTAGGGTTAGGGTTCGGGCTAGGGTTAGGGTTAGGGGATGGGGACGGTTTAGGGTCCACGTGAGGGTACGGCAACGCTTTAGGGGGAGCGTGCGTGTGAGGGCGTGGGTTATTGTTAGCGTACGTGTTAGGATTAGGGGACGGGTGAGGGTCAGGCTTCGGGGAAGGGTTAGGGTTAGGGTTCGGGCTACGGTTAGGGTTAGGGGACGGGGACGGTTTAGGCTCCAGGTGAGGATACGGCAACGCTTAAGGGGGAGCGTGCGTGTGAGGGCGCGGGTGAGTGATAGCGTACGGGTTAGGATTAGGGGACGGGTGAGGGTCAGGCTTCGGGGAAGGGTTAGGGTTAGGGTTCGGGCTAGGGTTAGGGTTAGGGGACGGGGATGGTTTAGGGTCCAGGTGAGGGTACGGCAACGCTTTAGGGGGAGCGTGCGTGTGAGGGCGCGGGTGAGTGATAGCGTACGGGTTAGGATTAGGGGACGGGTGAGGGTCAGGCTTCGGGGAAGGGTTAGGGTTAGGGTTCGGGCTAGGGTTAGGGTTAGGGGACGGGGATGGTTTAGGGTCCAGGTGAGGGTACGGCAACGCTTTAGGGGGAGCGTGCGTGTGAGGGCGCGGGTTAGTGTTAGCGTACGGGTTAGGATTAGGGGACGGGTGAGGGTCAGGCTTCGGGGAAAGGTTAGGGTTAGGTTTCGGGCTAGGGTTAGGGTTAGGGGACGGGGACGGTTTAGGGTCCAGGTGAGGGTACGGCAACGCTTTAGGGGGAGCGTGCGTGTGAGCACGCGGGTTAGTGTTAGCGTACGGGTTAGCATTAGGGGACGGGTGAGGGTCAGGCTTCGGGGAAGGGTTAGGGTTAGGGTTCGGGCTAGGGTTAGGGTTAGGGGATGGGGACGGTTTAGGGTCCACGTGAGGGTACGGCAACGCTTTAGGGGGAGCGTGCGTGTGAGGGCGTGGGTTATTGTTAGCGTACGTGTTAGGATTAGGGGACGGGTGAGGGTCAGGCTTCGGGGAAGGGTTAGGGTTAGGGTTCGGGCTACGGTTAGGGTTAGGGGACGGGGACGGTTTAGGCTCCAGGTGAGGATACGGCAACGCTTAAGGGGGAGCGTGCGTGTGAGGGCGCGGGTGAGTGATAGCGTACGGGTTAGGATTAGGGGACGGGTGAGGGTCAGGCTTCGGGGAAGGGTTAGGGTTAGGGTTCGGGCTAGGGTTAGGGTTAGGGGACGGGGATGGTTTAGGGTCCAGGTGAGGGTACGGCAACGCTTTAGGGGGAGCGTGCGTGTGAGGGCGCGGGTTAGTGTTAGCGTACGGGTTAGGATTAGGGGACGGGTGAGGGTCAGGCTTCGGGGAAGGGTTAGGGTTAGGGTTCGGGCTAGGGTTAGGGTTAGGGGACGGGGACGGTTTAGGGTCCAGGTGAGGGTACGGCAACCCTTTAAGGGGAGCGTGCGTGTGAGGGCGCGGATTAGTGTTAGCGTACGGGTTAGGATTAGGGGACGGGTGAGGGTCAGGCTTCGGGGAAGGGTTAGGGTTATGGTTCGGGCTAGGGTTAGGGTTAGGGGACGGCGACGGTTTAGGGTCCAGGTGAGGGTACGGCAACGCTTTAGGGGGAGCGTGCGTGTGAGGGCGCGGGTTAGTGTTAGCGTACGGGTTAGGATTAGGGGACGGGTGAGGGTCACGCTTCGGGGAAGAGTTAGGGTTAGGGTTCGGGCTAGGGTTAGGGGACGGGGACGGGGACGGTTTAGGGTCCAGGTGAGGGTACGGCAACGCTTTAGGGGGAGCGTGCGTGTCAGGGCGTGGGTTAGTGTCAGCGTACGGGTTAGGATTAGGGAACGTGTGAGGGTCAGGCTTCGGGGAAGGGTTAGGGTTAGGGTTCGGGCTAGGGTTAGGGTTAGGGGACGGGGACGGTTTAGGGTCTAGGTGAGGGTACGGCAACCCTTTAGGGGGAGCTTGCGTGTGAGGGCGCGGGTTAGTGTTAGCGTACGGGTTAGGATTAGGGGACGGGTGAGGGTCAGGCTTCGGGGAAGGGTTAGGGTTAGGGTTCGGGCTAGGGTTAGGGTTAGGGGACGGGGACCGTTTAGGGTCCAGGTGAGGGTACGGCAACGCTTTAGTGGGAGCGTGCGTGTGAGGGCGCGGGTTAGTGTTAGCGTACGGGTTAGGATTAGGGGACGGGTGAGGGTCAGGCTTCGGGGAAGGGTTAGGGTTAGGGTTCGGGCTAGGGTTAGGGTTAGGGGACGGGGACGGTTTAGGGTCCAGGTGAGGGTACGGCAACGCTTTAGGGGGAGCGTGCGTGTGAGCACGCGGGTTAGTGTTAGCGTACGTGTTAGGATTAGGGGACGGGTGAGGGTCAGGCTTCGGGGAAGGGTTAGGGTTAGCGTTCGGGCTAGGGTTAGGGTTAGGGGACGGGGACGGTTTAGGGTCCAGGTGAGGATACGGCAACGCTTAAGGGGGAGCGTGCGTGTGAGGGCGCGGGTGAGTGATAGCGTACGGGTTAGGATTAGGGGACGGGTGAGGGTCAGGCTTCAGGGAAGGGTTAGGGTTAGGGTTCAGGCTAGGGTTAGGGTTAGGGGACGGGGATGGTTTAGGGTCCAGGTGAGGGTACGGCAACGCTTTAGTGGAGAGTGCGTGTGAGGGCGCGGGTTAGTGTTAGCGTACGGGTCAGGATTAGGGGACGGGTGAGGGTCAGGCTTCGGGGAAGGGTTAGGGTTAGGGTTCTGGCTAGGGTAAGGGTTAGGGGACGGGGATGGTTTAGGGTCCAGGTGAGGGTACGGCAACGCTTTAGGGGGAGCGTGCGTGTGAGGTCGCGGGTTAGTGTTAGCGTACGGGTTAGGATTAGGGGACGGGTGAGGGTCAGGCTTCGGGGAAGGGTTAGGGTTAGGGTTCGGGCTAGGGTTAGGTTTAGGAGACGGGGACGGTTTACGGTCCAGGTGAGGGTACGGCAACCCTTTAGGGGGAGCGTGCGTGTGAGGGCGCGGGTTAGTGTTAGCGTACGGGTTAGGATTAGGGGACGGGTGAGGGTCAGGCTTCGGGGAAAGGTTAGGGTTAGGTTTCGGGCTAGGGTTAGGGTTAGGGGACGGGGACGGTTTAGGGTCCAGGTGAGGGTACGGCAACGCTTTAGGGGGAGCGTGCGTGTGAGCACGCGGGTTAGTGTTAGCGTACGGGTTAGCATTAGGGGACGGGTGAGGGTCAGGCTTCGGGGAAGGGTTAGGGTTAGGGTTCGGGCTAGGGTTAGGGTTAGGGGATGGGGACGGTTTAGGGTCCACGTGAGGGTACGGCAACGCTTTAGGGGGAGCGTGCGTGTGAGGGCGTGGGTTATTGTTAGCGTACGTGTTAGGATTAGGGGACGGGTGAGGGTCAGGCTTCGGGGAAGGGTTAGGGTTAGGGTTCGGGCTACGGTTAGGGTTAGGGGACGGGGACGGTTTAGGCTCCAGGTGAGGATACGGCAACGCTTAAGGGGGAGCGTGCGTGTGAGGGCGCGGGTGAGTGATAGCGTACGGGTTAGGATTAGGGGACGGGTGAGGGTCAGGCTTCGGGGAAGGGTTAGGGTTAGGGTTCGGGCTAGGGTTAGGGTTAGGGGACGGGGATGGTTTAGGGTCCAGGTGAGGGTACGGCAACGCTTTAGGGGGAGCGTGCGTGTGAGGGCGCGGGTGAGTGATAGCGTACGGGTTAGGATTAGGGGACGGGTGAGGGTCAGGCTTCGGGGAAGGGTTAGGGTTAGGGTTCGGGCTAGGGTTAGGGTTAGGGGACGGGGATGGTTTAGGGTCCAGGTGAGGGTACGGCAACGCTTTAGGGGGAGCGTGCGTGTGAGGGCGCGGGTTAGTGTTAGCGTACGGGTTAGGATTAGGGGACGGGTGAGGGTCAGGCTTCGGGGAAAGGTTAGGGTTAGGTTTCGGGCTAGGGTTAGGGTTAGGGGACGGGGACGGTTTAGGGTCCAGGTGAGGGTACGGCAACGCTTTAGGGGGAGCGTGCGTGTGAGCACGCGGGTTAGTGTTAGCGTACGGGTTAGCATTAGGGGACGGGTGAGGGTCAGGCTTCGGGGAAGGGTTAGGGTTAGGGTTCGGGCTAGGGTTAGGGTTAGGGGATGGGGACGGTTTAGGGTCCACGTGAGGGTACGGCAACGCTTTAGGGGGAGCGTGCGTGTGAGGGCGTGGGTTATTGTTAGCGTACGTGTTAGGATTAGGGGACGGGTGAGGGTCAGGCTTCGGGGAAGGGTTAGGGTTAGGGTTCGGGCTACGGTTAGGGTTAGGGGACGGGGACGGTTTAGGCTCCAGGTGAGGATACGGCAACGCTTAAGGGGGAGCGTGCGTGTGAGGGCGCGGGTGAGTGATAGCGTACGGGTTAGGATTAGGGGACGGGTGAGGGTCAGGCTTCGGGGAAGGGTTAGGGTTAGGGTTCGGGCTAGGGTTAGGGTTAGGGGACGGGGATGGTTTAGGGTCCAGGTGAGGGTACGGCAACGCTTTAGGGGGAGCGTGCGTGTGAGGGCGCGGGTTAGTGTTAGCGTACGGGTTAGGATTAGGGGACGGGTGAGGGTCAGGCTTCGGGGAAGGGTTAGGGTTAGGGTTCGGGCTAGGGTTAGGGTTAGGGGACGGGGACGGTTTAGGGTCCAGGTGAGGGTACGGCAACCCTTTAAGGGGAGCGTGCGTGTGAGGGCGCGGATTAGTGTTAGCGTACGGGTTAGGATTAGGGGACGGGTGAGGGTCAGGCTTCGGGGAAGGGTTAGGGTTATGGTTCGGGCTAGGGTTAGGGTTAGGGGACGGCGACGGTTTAGGGTCCAGGTGAGGGTACGGCAACGCTTTAGGGGGAGCGTGCGTGTGAGGGCGCGGGTTAGTGTTAGCGTACGGGTTAGGATTAGGGGACGGGTGAGGGTCACGCTTCGGGGAAGAGTTAGGGTTAGGGTTCGGGCTAGGGTTAGGGGACGGGGACGGGGACGGTTTAGGGTCCAGGTGAGGGTACGGCAACGCTTTAGGGGGAGCGTGCGTGTCAGGGCGTGGGTTAGTGTCAGCGTACGGGTTAGGATTAGGGAACGTGTGAGGGTCAGGCTTCGGGGAAGGGTTAGGGTTAGGGTTCGGGCTAGGGTTAGGGTTAGGGGACGGGGACGGTTTAGGGTCTAGGTGAGGGTACGGCAACCCTTTAGGGGGAGCTTGCGTGTGAGGGCGCGGGTTAGTGTTAGCGTACGGGTTAGGATTAGGGGACGGGTGAGGGTCAGGCTTCGGGGAAGGGTTAGGGTTAGGGTTCGGGCTAGGGTTAGGGTTAGGGGACGGGGACCGTTTAGGGTCCAGGTGAGGGTACGGCAACGCTTTAGTGGGAGCGTGCGTGTGAGGGCGCGGGTTAGTGTTAGCGTACGGGTTAGGATTAGGGGACGGGTGAGGGTCAGGCTTCGGGGAAGGGTTAGGGTTAGGGTTCGGGCTAGGGTTAGGGTTAGGGGACGGGGACGGTTTAGGGTCCAGGTGAGGGTACGGCAACGCTTTAGGGGGAGCGTGCGTGTGAGCACGCGGGTTAGTGTTAGCGTACGTGTTAGGATTAGGGGACGGGTGAGGGTCAGGCTTCGGGGAAGGGTTAGGGTTAGCGTTCGGGCTAGGGTTAGGGTTAGGGGACGGGGACGGTTTAGGGTCCAGGTGAGGATACGGCAACGCTTAAGGGGGAGCGTGCGTGTGAGGGCGCGGGTGAGTGATAGCGTACGGGTTAGGATTAGGGGACGGGTGAGGGTCAGGCTTCAGGGAAGGGTTAGGGTTAGGGTTCAGGCTAGGGTTAGGGTTAGGGGACGGGGATGGTTTAGGGTCCAGGTGAGGGTACGGCAACGCTTTAGTGGAGAGTGCGTGTGAGGGCGCGGGTTAGTGTTAGCGTACGGGTCAGGATTAGGGGACGGGTGAGGGTCAGGCTTCGGGGAAGGGTTAGGGTTAGGGTTCTGGCTAGGGTAAGGGTTAGGGGACGGGGATGGTTTAGGGTCCAGGTGAGGGTACGGCAACGCTTTAGGGGGAGCGTGCGTGTGAGGTCGCGGGTTAGTGTTAGCGTACGGGTTAGGATTAGGGGACGGGTGAGGGTCAGGCTTCGGGGAAGGGTTAGGGTTAGGGTTCGGGCTAGGGTTAGGTTTAGGAGACGGGGACGGTTTACGGTCCAGGTGAGGGTACGGCAACCCTTTAGGGGGAGCGTGCGTGTGAGGGCGCGGGTTAGTGTTAGCGTACGGGTTAGGATTAGGGGACGGGTGAGGGTCAGGCTTCGGGGAAAGGTTAGGGTTAGGTTTCGGGCTAGGGTTAGGGTTAGGGGACGGGGACGGTTTAGGGTCCAGGTGAGGGTACGGCAACGCTTTAGGGGGAGCGTGCGTGTGAGCACGCGGGTTAGTGTTAGCGTACGGGTTAGCATTAGGGGACGGGTGAGGGTCAGGCTTCGGGGAAGGGTTAGGGTTAGGGTTCGGGCTAGGGTTAGGGTTAGGGGACAGGGACGGTTTAGGGTCCAGGTGAGGGTACGGCAACCCTTTAAGGGGAGCGTGCGTGTGAGGGCGCGGATTAGTGTTAGCGTACGGGTTAGGATTAGGGGACGGGTGAGGGTCAGGCTTCGGGGAAGGGTTAGGGTTATGGTTCGGGCTAGGGTTAGGGTTAGGGGACGGCGACGGTTTAGGGTCCAGGTGAGGGTACGGCAACGCTTTAGGGGGAGCGTGCGTGTGAGGGCGCGGGTTAGTGTTAGCGTACGGGTTAGGATTAGGGGACGGGTGAGGGTCACGCTTCGGGGAAGAGTTAGGGTTAGGGTTCGGGCTAGGGTTAGGGGACGGGGACGGGGACGGTTTAGGGTCCAGGTGAGGGTACGGCAACGCTTTAGGGGGAGCGTGCGTGTCAGGGCGTGGGTTAGTGTCAGCGTACGGGTTAGGATTAGGGAACGTGTGAGGGTCAGGCTTCGGGGAAGGGTTAGGGTTAGGGTTCGGGCTAGGGTTAGGGTTAGGGGACGGGGACGGTTTAGGGTCTAGGTGAGGGTACGGCAACCCTTTAGGGGGAGCTTGCGTGTGAGGGCGCGGGTTAGTGTTAGCGTACGGGTTAGGATTAGGGGACGGGTGAGGGTCAGGCTTCGGGGAAGGGTTAGGGTTAGGGTTCGGGCTAGGGTTAGGGTTAGGGGACGGGGACCGTTTAGGGTCCAGGTGAGGGTACGGCAACGCTTTAGTGGGAGCGTGCGTGTGAGGGCGCGGGTTAGTGTTAGCGTACGGGTTAGGATTAGGGGACGGGTGAGGGTCAGGCTTCGGGGAAGGGTTAGGGTTAGGGTTCGGGCTAGGGTTAGGGTTAGGGGACGGGGACGGTTTAGGGTCCAGGTGAGGGTACGGCAACGCTTTAGGGGGAGCGTGCGTGTGAGAACGCGGGTTAGTGTTAGCGTACGTGTTAGGATTAGGGGACGGGTGAGGGTCAGGCTTCGGGGAAGGGTTAGGGTTAGCGTTCGGGCTAGGGTTAGGGTTAGGGGACGGGGACGGTTTAGGGTCCAGGTGAGGATACGGCAACGCTTAAGGGGGAGCGTGCGTGTGAGGGCGCGGGTGAGTGATAGCGTACGGGTTAGGATTAGGGGACGGGTGAGGGTCAGGCTTCAGGGAAGGGTTAGGGTTAGGGTTCAGGCTAGGGTTAGGGTTAGGGGACGGGGATGGTTTAGGGTCCAGGTGAGGGTACGGCAACGCTTTAGTGGAGAGTGCGTGTGAGGGCGCGGGTTAGTGTTAGCGTACGGGTCAGGATTAGGGGACGGGTGAGGGTCAGGCTTCGGGGAAGGGTTAGGGTTAGGGTTCTGGCTAGGGTAAGGGTTAGGGGACGGGGATGGTTTAGGGTCCAGGTGAGGGTACGGCAACGCTTTAGGGGGAGCGTGCGTGTGAGGTCGCGGGTTAGTGTTAGCGTACGGGTTAGGATTAGGGGACGGGTGAGGGTCAGGCTTCGGGGAAGGGTTAGGGTTAGGGTTCGGGCTAGGGTTAGGTTTAGGAGACGGGGACGGTTTACGGTCCAGGTGAGGGTACGGCAACCCTTTAGGGGGAGCGTGCGTGTGAGGGCGCGGGTTAGTGTTAGCGTACGGGTTAGGATTAGGGGACGGGTGAGGGTCAGGCTTCGGGGAAAGGTTAGGGTTAGGTTTCGGGCTAGGGTTAGGGTTAGGGGACGGGGACGGTTTAGGGTCCAGGTGAGGGTACCGCAACGCTTTAGGGGGAGCGTGCGTGTGAGGGCGCGGGTTAGTGTTAGCGTACGGGTTAGGATTAGGTGACGGGTGAGGGTCAGGCTTCGGGGAAGGGTTAGGGTTAGGGTTCGGGCTAGGGTTAGGGTTAGGGGACGGGGACGGTTTAGGGTCCAGGTGAGGGTACGGCAACCCTTTAAGGGGAGCGTGCGTGTGAGGGCGCGGGTTAGTGTTAGCGTACGGGTTAGGATTAGGGGACGGGTGAGGGTCAGGCTTCGGGGAAGGGTTAGGGTTACGGTTCGGGCTAGGGTTAGGGTTAGGGGACGGGGACGGTTTAGGGTCCAGCTGAGGGTACGGCAACGCTTTAGGGGGAGCGTGCGTGTGAGGGCGCGGGTTACTGTTAGCGTATGGGTTAGGATTAGGGGACGGGTGAGGGTCAGGCTTCGGGGAAGGGTTAGGGTTAGGGTTCGGGCTAGGGTTAGGGTTAGGGGACGGGGACCGTTTAGGGTCCAGGTGAGGGTACGGCAACGCTTTAGGGGGAGCGTGCGTGTGAGCACGCGGGTTAGTGTTAGCGTACGGGTTAGCATTAGGAGACGGGTGAGGGTCAGGCTTCGGGGAAGGGTTAGGGTTAGGGTTTGGGCTAGGGTTAGGGTTAGGGGACGGGGATGGTTTAGGGTCCAGGTGAGGGTACGGCAACGCTTTAGGGGGAGCGTGCGTGTGAGGGCGCGGGTTAGTGTTAGCGTACGGGTTAGGATTAGGGGACGGGTGAGGGTCAGGCTTCGGGGAAGGGTTAGGGTTAGGGTTCGGGCTAGGGTTAGGGTTAGGGGACGGGGACGGTTTAGGGTCCAGGTGAGGGTACGGCAACACTTTAGGGGGAGCGTGCGAGTGAGGGCGCGGGTCAGTGTTAGCGTACGGGTTAGGATTAGGGGACGGGTGAGGGTCACGCTTCGGGGAAGGGTTAGGGTTAGGGTTCGGGCTAGGGTTAGGGGACGGGGACGGGGACGATTTAGGGTCCAGGTGAGGGTACGGCAACGCTTTAGGGGGAGCGTGCGTGTCAGGGCGTGGGTTAGTGTCAGCGTACGGGTTAGGATTAGGGAACGGATGAGGGTCAGGCTTCGGGGAAGGGTTAGGGTTAGGGTTCGGGCTAGGGTTAGGGTTAGGGGACGGGGACGGTTTAGGGTCCAGGTGAGGGTATGGCAACGCTTAAGGGGGAGCGTGCGTGTGAGGGCGTGGGTGAGTGATAGCGTACGGGTTAGGATTAGGGGACGGGTGAGGCTCAGGCTTCGGGGAAGGGTTAGGGTTAGGGTTCGGGCTAGGGTTAGGGTTAGGGGACGGGGACGGTTTAGGGTCCAGGTGAGCGAACAGCAACGCTTTAGGGGGAGCGTGCGTGTGAGGGCGCGGGTTAGTGTTAGCGTACGGGTTAGGATTAGGGGACGGGTGAGGGTCAGGCTTCGGGGAAGGGTTAGGGTTAGGGTTCGGGCTAGGGTTAGGGTTAGGGGACGGGGACGGTTTAGGGTCCAGGTGAGGGTACGGCAACTCTTTAGGGGGAGCGTGTGTGTGAGGGCGCGGGTTAGTGTTAGCGTACGGGTTAGGATTAGGGGACGGGTGAGGGTCAGGCTTCGGGGAAGGGTTAGGGTTAGGGTTCGGGCTAGGGTTAGGGTTAGGGGACGGGGACGGTTTAGGGTCCAGGTGAGGGTACGGCAACGCTTTAGAGGGAGCGTGCGTGTGAGAGCGCGGGTTATTGTTAGCGTACGTGTTAGGATTAGGGGACGGGTGAGGGTCAGGCTTCGGGGAAGGGTTAGGGTTAGGGTTCGGGCTAGGGTTAGGGTTAGGGGACGGGGACGGTTTAGGGTCCAGGTGAGGATACGGCAACGCTTAAGGGGGAGCATGCGTATGAGGGCGCGGGTGAGTGATAGCGTACGGGTTAGGATTAGGGGATGGGTGAGGGTCAGGCTTCGGGGAAGGGTTAGGGTTAGGGTTCGGGCTAGGGTTAGGGTTAGGGGACGGGGATGGTTTAGGGTCCAGGTGAGGGTACGGCAACGCTTTAGGGGGAGCGTGCGTGTGAGGGCGCGGGTTACTGTTAGCGTACGGGTTTGGATTAGGGGACGGGTGAGGGTCAGGCTTCGGGGAAGGGTTAGGGTTAGGGTTCGGGCTAGGGTTAGGGGACGGGGACGGGGACGATTTAGGGTCCAGGTGAGGGTACGGCAACGCTTTAGGGGGAGCGTGCGTGTCAGGGCGTGGGTTAGTGTCAACATACGGGTTAGGATTAGGGAACGGGTGAGGGTAAGGCTTCGGAGAAGTGTTAGGGTTAGGGTTCGGGCTAGGGTTAGGGTTAGGGGACGGGGACGGTTTAGGGTCTAGGTGAGGGTACGGCAACCCTTTAGGGGGAGCGTGCGTGTGAGGGCGCGGGTTAGTGTTAGCGTACGGGTTAGGATTAGGGGACGGGTGAGGGTCAGGCTTCGGGGAAGGGTTAGGGTTAGGGTTCGGGCTAGGGTTAGGGTTAGGGGACGGGGACGGTTTAGGGTCCAGGTGAGGGTACGGCAACGCTTTAGGGGGAGCGTGCGTGTGAGGGCGCGGGTTAGTGTTAGCGTACGGGTTAGGATTAGGGGACGGGTGAGGGTCAGGCTTCGGGGAAGGGTTAGGGTTAGGGTTCGGGCTAGGTTTAGGGTTAGGGGACGGGGACGGTTTAGGGTCCAGGTGAGGGTACGGCAACGCTTTAGAGGGAGCGTGCGTGTGAGGGCGCGGGTTATTGTTAGCGTACGTGTTAGGATTAGGGGACGGGTGAGGGTCAGGCTTCGGGGAAGTGTTAGGGTTAGGGTTCGGGCTAGGGATAGGGTTAGGGGACGGGGACGGTTTAGGGTCCAGGTGAGGGTACGGCAACGCTTTAGGGGGAGCGTGCGTGTGAGGGCGCAGGTTAGTGTTAGCGTACGGGTTAGGATTAGGGGACGGGTGAGGGTCAGGCTTCGGGGAAGGGTTAGGGTTAGGGTTCGGGCTAGGGTTAGGGTTAGGGGACGGGGACGGTTTACGGTCCAGGTGAGGGTACGGCAACGCTTTAGGGGGAGCGTGCGTGTGAGGGCGCGGGTTAGTGTTAGCGTACGGGTTAGGATTAGGGGACGGGTGAGGGTCAGGCATCGGGGAAGGGTTAGGGTTAGGGTTCGGGCTAGGGTTAGGGTTAGGGGACGGGGACGGTTTAGGGTCCAGGTGAGGGTACGGCAACGCTTTAGGGGGAGCGTGCGTGTGAGGGCGCGGGATAGTGTTAGCGTACGGTTTAGGATTAGGGGACGGGTGAGGGTCCGGCTTCGGGGAAGGGTTAGGGTTAGGGTTCAGCTAGGGTTAGGGTTAGGGGACGGGGACGGTTTAGGATCCAGGTGAGGGTACGGCAACGCTTTAGGGGGAGCGTGCGTGTGAGGGCGCGGGTTAGTGTTAGCGTACGGGTTAGGATTACGGGACGGGTGAGGGTCAGGCTTCGGGGAAGGGTTAGGGTTAGGATTCGGGCTAGGGTTAGGGTTAGGGGACGGGGACGGTTTAGGGTCCAGGTGAGGGTACGGCAACGCTTTAGGGGGAGCGTGCGTGTGAGGGCGCGGGTTAGTGTTAGCGTACGGGTTAGGATTAGGGGACGGGTGAGGCTCAGGCTTCGGGGAAGGGTTAGGGTTAGGGTTCGGGCTAGGGTTAGGGTTAGGGGACGGGGACGGTTTAGGGTCCAGGTGACTGTACGGCAACGCTTTAGGGGGAGCGTGCGTGTGAGGGCGCGGGTTAGTGTTAGCGTACGGGTTAGGATTAGGGGACGGGTGAGGGTCAGGCTTCGGGGAAGGGTTAGGGTTAGGGTTCGGGCTAGGGTTAGGGTTAGGGGACGGGGACGGTTTAGGGTCCAGGTGAGGGTACGGCAACTCTTTAGGGGGAGCGTGTGTGTGAGGGCGCGGGTTAGTGTTAGCGTACGGGTTAGGATTAGGGGACGGGTGAGGGTCAGGCTTCGGGGAAGGGTTAGGGTTAGGGTTCGGGCTAGGGTTAGGGTTAGGGGACGGGGACGGTTTAGGGTCCAGGTGAGGGTACGGCAACGCTTTAGAGGGAGCGTGCGTGTGAGGGCGCGGGTTATTGTTAGCGTACGTGTTAGGATTAGGGGACGGGTGAGGGTCAGGCTTCAGGGAAGGGTTAGGGTTAGGGTTCGGGCTAGGGTTAGGGTTAGGGGACGGGGACGGTTTAGGGTCCAGGTGAGGATACGGCAACGCTTAAGGGGGAGCATACGTATGAGGGCGCGGGTGAGTGATAGCGTACGGGTTAGGATTAGGGGATGGGTGAGGGTCAGGCTTCGGGGAAGTGTTAGGGTTAGGGTTCGGGCTAGGGTTAGGGTTAGGGGACGGGGATGGTTTAGGGTCCAGGTGAGGGTACGGCAACGCTTTAGGGGGAGCGTGCGTGTGAGGGCGCGGGTTAGTGTTAGCGTACGGGTTAGGATTAGGGGACGGGTGAGGGTCAGGCTTCAGGGAAGGGTTAGGGTTAGGGTTCGGGGACGGGGACGGTTTAGGGTCCAGGTGAGGGTACGGCAACGCTTTAGGGGGAGCGTGCGTGTGAGGGCGCGGGTTATTGTTAGCGTACGGGTTAGGATTAGGGGACGGGTGAGGGTCAGGCTTCGGGGAAGTGTTAGGGATAGAGTTCGGGCTAGGGTTAGGGTAAGGGGACGGGGACGGTTTAGGGTCCAGGTGAGGGTACGGCAACGCTTTAGTGGGAGCGTGCGTGTGAGGGCGCGGGTTAGTGTTAGCGTACGGGTTAGGATTAGGGGACGGGTGAGGGTCAGGCTTCGGGGAAGGTTTAGGGTTAGGGTTCGGGCTAGGGTTAGGGTTCGGGGACGGGGACGGTTTAGGGTCCAGGTGAGGGTACGGCAACGCTTTAGGGGGAGTGTGCGTGTGAGGGTGCGGGTTAGTGTTAGCGTACGGGTTAGGATTAGGGGACGGGTGAGGGTCAGGCTTCGGGGAAGGGTTAGGTTTAGGGTTCGGGCTAGGGTTAGGGTTAGGGGACGGGGACGGTTTCGGGTCCAGGTGAGGGTACGGCAACGCTTTAGGGGGAGCGTGCGTGTGAGGACGCGGGTTAGTGTTAGCGTACGGGTTAGGATTAGGGGACGGGTGAGGGTCAGGCTTCGGGGAAGGGTTAGGGTTAGGGTTCGGGCTAGGGTTAGGTTTAGTGGACGGGGACGGTTTAGGGTCCAGGTGAGGGTACGGCAACGCTTTAGGGGGAGCGTGCGTGTGAGGGCGCGGGTTAGTGTTAGCGTACGGGTTAGGATTAGGGGACGGGTGAGGGTCAGGCTTCGGGGAAGTGTTAGGGTTAGGGTTCGGGCTAGGGTTAGGGTTAGGGGACGGGGACGGTTTAGGGTCCAGGTGAGGGTACGGCAACGCTTTAGTGGGAGCGTGCGTGTGAGGGCGTGGGTTAGTGTTAGCGTACGGGTTCGGATTAGGGGACGGGTGAGGGTCAGGCTTCGGGGAAGGTTTAGGGTTAGGGTTCGGGCTAGGGTTAGGGTTAGGGGACGGGGACGGTTTAGGGTCCAGGTGAGGGTACGGCAACGCTTTAGGGGGAGCGTGCATGTGAGCACGCGGGTTAGTGTTAGCGTACGGGTTAGGATTAGGGGACGGGTGAGGGTCAGGCTTCGGGGAAGGGTTAGGGTTAGGATTCGGGCTAGGGTTAGGGTTAGGGGATGGGGACGGTTTAGGGTCCACGTGAGGGTACGGCAACGCTTTAGGGGGAGCGTGCGTGTGAGGGCGTGGGTTATTGTTAGCGTACGTGTTAGGATTAGGGGACGGGTGAGGGTCAGGCTTCGGGGAATGGTTAGGGTTAGGGTTCGGGCTAGGGTTAGGGTTAGGGGACGGGGACGGTTTAGGGTCCAGGTGAGGATACGGCAACGCTTAAGGGGGAGCGTGCGTGTGAGGGCGCGGGTGAGTGATAGCGTACGGGTTAGGATTAGGGGACGGGTGAGTGTCAGGCTTCAGGGAAGGGTTAGGGTTAGGGTTCAGGGTAGGGTTAGGGTTAGGGGACGGGGATGGTTTAGGGTCCAGGTGAGGGTACGGAAATGCTTTAGTGGGAGAGTGCGTGTGAGGGTGCGGGTTAGTGTTAGCGTACGGGTTAGGATTAGGGGACGGGTGAGGGTCAGGCTTCGGGGAAGGGTTAGGGTTAGGGTTCGGGCTAGGGTTAGGGTTAGGGGACGGGGACGGTTTAGGGTCCAGGTGAGGGTACGGCAACCCTTTAGGGGGAGCGTTCGTGTGAGGGCGCGGGTTAGTGTTAGCGTACGGGTTAGGATTAGGGGACGGGTGAGGGTCCGGCTTCAGGGAACGTTTAGGGTTACGGTTCGGGCTAGGGTTAGGGTTAGGGGACGGGGACGGTTTAGGGTCCAGGTGAGGGTACGGCAACGCTTTAGGGGGAGCGTGCGTGTGAGGGCGCGGGTTAGTGTTAGCGTACGGTTTAGGATTAGGGGACGGGTGAGGGTCAGGCTTCGGGGAAGGGTTAGGGTTAGGGTTCGGGCTAGGGTTAGGGTTAGGGGACGGGGACGGTTTAGGGTCCAGGTGAGGGTACGGCAACGCTTTAGGGGGAGCGTGCGTGTGAGGGCGCGGGTTAGTGTTAGCGTACGGGTTAGGATTAGGGGACGGGTGAGGGTCAGGCTTCGGGGAAGGGTTAGGGTTAGGGTTCGGGCTAGGGTTAGGGTTAGGGGACGGGGACGGTTTAGGGTCCAGGTGAGGGTACGGCAACCCTTTAGGGGGAGCGTGCGTGTGAGGGCACGGGTTAGTGTTAGCGTACGGGTTAGGATTAGGGGACGTGTGAGGGTCAGGCTTCGGGGAAGGGTTAGGGTTACGGTTCGGGCTAGGGTTAGGGTTAGGGGACGGGGACGGTTTAGGCTCCAGGTGAGGGTACGGCAACGCTTTAGGGGGAGCGTGCGTGTGAGGGCGCGGGTTAGTGTTAGCGTATGGGTTAGGATTAGGGGACGGGTGAGGGTCAGGATTCGGGGAAGGGTTAGGGTTAGGGTTCGGGCTAGGGTTAGGGTTAGGGGACGGGGACGGTTTAGGGTCCAGGTGAGGGTACGGCAACGCTTTAGGGGGAGCGCGCGTGTGAGCGCGCGGGTTAGTGTTAGCGTACGGGTTAGGATTAGGGGACGGGTGAGGGTCAGGCTTCGGGGAAGGGTTAGGGTTAGGGTTCGGGGTAGGGTTAGGGTTAGGGGACGGGGACGGTTTAGGGTCCAGGTGAGGGTACAGCAACGCTTTAGGGGGAGCGTGCGTGTGAGGGCGCGGGTGAGGGATAGCGTACGGGTTAGGATTAGGGGACGGGTGAGGGTCAGGCTTCAGGGAAGCGTTAGGGTTAGGGTTCAGGCTAGGGTTAGGGTTAGGGGACGGGGATGGTTTAGGGTCCAGGTGAGGGTACGGCAACGCTTTAGTGGAGAGTGCGTGTGAGGGCGCGGGTTAGTGTTAGCGTACGGGTCAGGATTAGGGGACGGGTGAGGGTCAGGCTTCGGGGAAGGGTTAGGGTTAGGGTTCTGGCTAGGGTAAGGGTTAGGGGACGGGGATGGTTTAGGGTCCAGGTGAGGGTACGGCAACGCTTTAGGGGGAGCGTGCGTGTGAGGTCGCGGGTTAGTGTTAGCGTACGGGTTAGGATTAGGGGACGGGTGAGGCTCAGGCTTCGGGGAAGTGTTAGGGTTAGGGTTCGGGCTATGGTTAGGGTTAGGGTACGGGGACGGTTTAGGGTCCAGGTGAGGGTACGGCAACCCTTTAAGGGGAGCGTGCGTGTGAGGGCGCGGATTAGTGTTAGCGTACGGGTTAGGATTAGGGGACGGGTGAGGGTCAGGCTTCGGGGAAGGGTTAGGGTTATGGTTCGGGCTAGGGTTAGGGTTAGGGGACGGGGACGGTTTAGGGTCCAGGTGAGGGTACGGCAACGCTTTAGGGGGAGCGTGCGTGTGAGGGCGCGGGTTAGTGTTAGCGTACGGGTTAGGATTAGGGGACGGGTGAGGGTCACGCTTCGGGGAAGAGTTAGGGTTAGGGTTCGGGCTAGGGTTAGGGGACGGGGACGGGGACGGTTTAGGGTCCAGGTGAGGGTACGGCAACGCTTTAGGGGGAGCGTGCGTGTCAGGGCGTGGGTTAGTGTCAGCGTACGGGTTAGGATTAGGGAACGGGTGAGGGTCAGGCTTCGGGGAAGGGTTAGGGTTAGGGTTCGGGCTAGGGTTAGGGTTAGGGGACAGGGACGGTTTAGGGTCTAGGTGAGGGTACGGCAACCCTTTAGGGGGAGCTTGCGTGTGAGGGCGCGGGTTAGTGTTAGCGTACGGGTTAGGATTAGGGGACGGGTGAGGGTCAGGCTTCGGGGAAGGGTTAGGGTTAGGGTTCGGGCTAGGGTTAGGTTTAGGAGACGGGGACGGTTTACGGTCCAGGTGAGGGTACGGCAACCCTTTAGGGGGAGCGTGCGTGTGAGGGCGCGGGTTAGTGTTAGCGTACGGGTTAGGATTAGGGGACGGGTGAGGGTCAGGCTTCGGGGAAGGGTTAGGGTTAGGGTTCGGGCTAGGGTTAGGGTTAGGGGACGGGGACGGTTTAGGGTCCAGGTGAGGGTACGGCAACCCTTTAGGGGGAGCGTGCGTTTGAGGGCGCGCGTTAGTGTTAGCGTACGGCTTAGGATTAGGGGACGGGTGAGGGTCAGGCTTCGGGGAAGGGTTAGGGTTATGGTTCGGGCTAGGGTTAGGGTTAGGGGACGGGGACGGTTTAGGGTCCAGGTGAGGGTACGGCAACGCTTTAGGGGGAGCCTGCGTGTGAGGGCGCGGGTTAGTGTTAGCGTATGGGTTAGGATTAGGGGACGGGTGAGGGTCAGGCTTCGTGGAAGTGTTAGGGTTAGGGTTCGGGGTAGGGTTAGGGGACGCGGACGGGGATGGTTTAGGGTCCAGGTGAGGGTACGGCAACGCTTTAGGGGGAGCATGCGTGTGAGGGCGCGCTTTAGTGTTAGCGTACGGGTTAGGAGTAGGGTACGGGTGAGGGTCAGGCTTCGGGGAAGTGTTAGGGTTAGGGTTCGGGCTAGGGTTAGGGTTAGGGGACGGCGACGGTTTAGGGTCCAGGTGAGGGTACGGCAACCCTTTAGGGGGAGCGTGCGTGTGAGGGCGTGGGTTAGTGTTAGCGTATGGGTTAGGATTAGGGGACGGGTGAGTGTCAGGCTTCGGGGAAGGGTTAGGGTTAGGGTTCGGGCTAGGGTTAGGGTTAGGGGACGGGGACGGTTTACGGTCCAGGTGAGGGTACGGCAACGCTTTAGGGGGAGCGTGCGTGTGAGGGCGTGGGTTAGTGTTAGCGTATGGGTTAGGATTAGGGGACGGGTGAGGGTCAGGCTTCGGGGAAGGGTTAGGGTTAGGGTTCGGGCGAGGGTTAGGGTTAGGGGACGGGGACGGTTTAGGGTCCAGGTGAGGGTACGGCAACGCTTTAGTGGGAGCGTGCGTGTGAGGGCGTGGGTTAGTGTTAGCGTACGGGTTAGGATTAGGGGACGGGTGAGGGTCAGGCTTCGGGGAAGGGTTAGGATTACGGTTCGGGCTAGGGTTAGGGTTAGGGGACGGGGACGGTTTAGGGTCCAGGTGAGGGTACGGCAACGCTTTAGGGGGAGCGTGCGTGTGAGGGCGCGGGTTAGTGTTAGCGTACGGGTTAGGATTAGGGGACGGGTGAGGGTCAGGCTTCGGGGAAGGGTTAGGGTTAGGGTTCGGGCTAGGGTTAGGGTTAGGGGACGGGGACGGTTTAGGGTCTAGGTGAGGGTACGGCAACGCTTTAGGGGGAGCGTGCGTGTGAGGGCGCGGGTTAGTGTTAGCGTACGGGTTAGGATTAGGGTACGGGTGAGGGTCAGGCTTCGGGGAAGGGTTAGGGTTATGGTTCGGGCTAGGGTTAGGGTTAGGGGACGGGGACGGTTTAGGGTCCAGGTGAGGGTACGGTAACGCTTTAGGGGGAGCGTGCGTGTGAGGGCGCGGGTTAGTGTTAGCGTACGGGTTAGGATTAGGGGACGGGTGAGGGTCAGGCTTCGGGGAAGGGTTAGGGTTAGGTTTCGGGCTAGTGTTAGGGTTAGGGGACGGGGACGGTTTAGGGTCCAGGTGAGGGTACCGCAACGCTTTAGGGGGAGCGTGCGTGTGAGGTCGCGGGTTAGTGTTAGCGTACGGGTTAGGATTAGGGGACGGGTGAGGGTCAGGCTTCGGGGAAGGGTTAGGGTTAGGGTTCGGGCTAGGGTTAGGGTTAGGGGACGGGGACGGTTTAGGGTCCAGGTGAGGGTACGGCAACCCTTTAGGGGGAGCGTGCGTGTGAGGGCGCGGGTTAGTGTTAGCGTACGGGTTAGGATTAGGGGACGGGTGAGGGTCAGGCTTCGGGGAAGGGTTAGGGTTACGGTTCGGGCTAGGGTTAGGGTTAGGGGACTGGGACGGTTTAGGGTCCAGCTGAGGGTACGACAACGCTTTAGGGGGAGTGTGCGTGTGAGGGCGCGGGTTACTGTTAGCGTATGGGTTAGGATTAGGGGACGGGTGAGGGTCAGGCTTCGTGGAAGTGTTAGGGTTAGGGTTCGGGGTAGGGTTAGGGGACGCGGACGGGGATGGTTTAGGGTCCAGGTGAGGGTACGGCAACGCTTTAGGGGGAGCATGCGTGTGAGGGCGCGCTTTAGTGTTAGCGTACGGGTTAGGAGTAGGGGACGGGTGAGGGTCAGGCTTCGGGGAAGTGTTAGGGTTAGGGTTCGGGCTAGGGTTAGGGTTAGGGGACGGCGACGGTTTAGGGTCCAGGTGAGGGTACGGCAAACCTTTAGGGGGAGCGTGCGTGTGAGGGCGCGGGTTAGTGTTAGCGTATGGGTTAGGATTAGGGGACGGGTGAGTGTCAGGCTTCGGGGAAGGGTTAGGGTTAGGGTTCGGGCTAGGGTTAGGGTTAGGGGACGGGGACGGTTTACGGTCCAGGTGAGGGTACGGCAACGCTTTAGGGGGAGCGTGCGTGTGAGGGCGTGGGTTAGTGTTAGCGTATGGGTTAGGATTAGGGGACGGGTGAGGGTCAGGCTTCGGGGAAGGGTTAGGGTTAGGGTTCGGGCGAGGGTTAGGGTTAGGGGACGGGGACGGTTTAGGGTCCAGGTGAGGGTACGGCAACGCTTTAGTGGGAGCGTGCGTGTGAGGGCGTGGGTTAGTGTTAGCGTACGGGTTAGGATTAGGGGACGGGTGAGGGTCAGGCTTCGGGGAAGGGTTAGGATTACGGTTCGGGCTAGGGTTAGGGTTAGGGGACGGGGACGGTTTAGGGTCCAGGTGAGGGTACGGCAACGCTTTAGGGGGAGCGTGCGTGTGAGGGCGCGGGTTAGTGTTAGCGTACGGGTTAGGATTAGGGGACGGGTGAGGGTCAGGCTTCGGGGAAGGGTTAGGGTTAGGGTTCGGGCTAGGGTTAGGGTTAGGGGACGGGGACGGTTTAGGGTCTAGGTGAGGGTACGGCAACGCTTTAGGGGGAGCGTGCGTGTGAGGGCGCGGGTTAGTGTTAGCGTACGGGTTAGGATTAGGGTACGGGTGAGGGTCAGGCTTCGGGGAAGGGTTAGGGTTATGGTTCGGGCTAGGGTTAGGGTTAGGGGACGGGGACGGTTTAGGGTCCAGGTGAGGGTACGGTAACGCTTTAGGGGGAGCGTGCGTGTGAGGGCGCGGGTTAGTGTTAGCGTACGGGTTAGGATTAGGGGACGGGTGAGGGTCAGGCTTCGGGGAAGGGTTAGGGTTAGGTTTCGGGCTAGTGTTAGGGTTAGGGGACGGGGACGGTTTAGGGTCCAGGTGAGGGTACCGCAACGCTTTAGGGGGAGCGTGCGTGTGAGGTCGCGGGTTAGTGTTAGCGTACGGGTTAGGATTAGGGGACGGGTGAGGGTCAGGCTTCGGGGAAGGGTTAGGGTTAGGGTTCGGGCTAGGGTTAGGGTTAGGGGACGGGGACGGTTTAGGGTCCAGGTGAGGGTACGGCAACCCTTTAGGGGGAGCGTGCGTGTGAGGGCGCGGGTTAGTGTTAGCGTACGGGTTAGGATTAGGGGACGGGTGAGGGTCAGGCTTCGGGGAAGGGTTAGGGTTACGGTTCGGGCTAGGGTTAGGGTTAGGGGACTGGGACGGTTTAGGGTCCAGCTGAGGGTACGACAACGCTTTAGGGGGAGTGTGCGTGTGAGGGCGCGGGTTACTGTTAGCGTATGGGTTAGGATTAGGGGACGGGTGAGGGTCAGGCTTCGGGGAAGGGTTAGGTTTAGGGTTCGGGCTAGGGTTAGGGTTAGGGGACGGGGACCGTTTAGGGTCCAGGTGAGGGTACGGCAACGCTTTAGTGGGAGCGTGCATGTGAGGGCGCGGGTTAGTGTTAGCGTACGGGTTAGGATTAGGGGACGGGTGAGGGTCAGGCTTCGGGGAAGGGTTAGGGTTAGGGTTCGGGCTAGGGTTAGGGTTAGGGGACGGGGACGGTTTAGGGTCCAGGTGAGGGTACGGCAACGCTTTAGGGGGAGCGTGCGTGTGAGCACGCGGGTTAGTGTTAGCGTACGGGTTAGGATTAGGGGACGGGTGAGGGTCAGGCTTCGGGGAAGGGTTAGGGTTAGGGTTCGGCTAGGGTTAGGGTTAGGGGATGGGGACGGTTTAGGGTCCACGTGAGGGTACGGCAACGCTTTAGGGGGAGCGTGCGTGTGAGGGCGTGGGTTATTGTTAGCGTACGTGTTAGGATTAGGGGACGGGTGAGGGTCAGGCTTCGGGGAATGGTTAGGGTTAGGGTTCGGGCTAGGGTTAGGGTTAGGGGACGGGGACGGTTTAGGGTCCAGGTGAGGATACGGCAACGCTTAAGGGGGAGCGTGCGTGTGAGGGCGCGGGTGAGTGATAGCGTACGGGTTAGGATTAGGGGACGGGTGAGGGTCAGGCTTCAGGGAAGGGTTAGGGTTAGGGTTCAGGGTAGGGTTAGGGTTAGGGGACGGGGATGGTTTAGGGTCCAGGTGAGGGTACGGAAATGCTTTAGTGGGAGAGTGCGTGTGAGGGTGCGGGTTAGTGTTAGCGTACGGGATAGGATTAGGGGACGGGTGAGGGTCAGGCTTCGGGGAAGGGTTAGGGTTAGGGTTCGGGCTAGGGTTAGGGTTAGGGGACGGGGACGGTTTAGGGTCCAGGTGAGGGTACGGCAACCCTTTAGGGGGAGCGTGCGTGTGAGGGCGCGGGTTAGTGTTAGCGTACGGGTTAGGATTAGGGGACGGGTGAGGTTCCGGCTTCAGGGAACGTTTAGGGTTACGGTTCGGGCTAGGGTTAGGGTTAGGGGACGGGGACGGTTTAGGGTCCAGGTGAGGGTACGGCAACGCTTTAAGGGGAGCGTGCGTGTGAGGGCGCGGGTTAGTGTTAGCGTACGGGTTAGGATTAGGGGACGGGTGAGGGTCAGGCTTCGGGGAAGGGTTAGGGTTAGGGTTCGGGCTAGGGTTAGGGTTAGGGGACGGGGACGGTTTAGGGTCCAGGTGAGGGTACGGCAACGCTTTAGGGGGAGCGTTCGTGTGAGGGCGCGGGTTAGTGTTAGCGTACGGGTTAGGATTAGGGGACGGGTGAGGGTCAGGCTTCGGGGAAGGGTTAGGGTTAGGGTTCGGGCTAGGGTTAGGGTTAGGGGACGGGGACGGTTTAGGGTCCAGGTGAGGGTACGGCAACCCTTTAGGGGGAGCGTGCGTGTGAGGGCACGGGTTAGTGTTAGCGTACGGGTTAGGATTAGGGGACGGGTGAGGGTCAGGCTTAGGGGAAGGGTTAGGGTTACGGTTCGGGCTAGGGTTAGGGTTAGGGGACGGGGACGGTTTAGGGTCCAGGTGAGGGTACGGCAACGCTTTAGGGGGAGCGTGCGTGTGAAGGCGCGGGTTAGTGTTAGCGTACGTGTTAGGATTAGGGGACGGGTGAGGGTCAGGCTTCGGGGAAGGGTTAGGGTTAGCGTTCGGGCTAGGGTTAGGGGACGGGGACGGGGACGGTTTAGGGTCCAGGTGAGGATACGGCAACGCTTAAGGGGGAGCGTGCGTGTGAGGGCGCGGGTGAGTGATAGCGTACGGGTTAGGATTAGGGGACGGGTGAGGGTCAGGCTTCAGGGAAGGGTTAGGGTTAGGGTTCAGGCTAGGGTTAGGGTTAGGGGACGGGGATGGTTTAGGGTCCAGGTGAGGGTACGGCAACGCTTTAGTGGAGAGTGCGTGTGAGGGCGCGGGTTAGTGTTAGCGTACGGGTCAGCATTAGGGGACGGGTGAGGGTCAGGCTTCGGGGAAGGGTTAGGGTTAGGGTTCTGGCTAGGGTAAGGGTTAGGGGACGGGGATGGTTTAGGGTCCAGGTGAGGGTACGGCAACGCTTTAGGGGGAGCGTGCGTGTGAGGTCGCGGGTTAGTGTTAGCGTACGGGTTAGGATTAGGGGACGGGTGAGGGTCAGGCTTCGGGGAAGGGTTAGGGTTAGGGTTCGGGCTAGGGTTAGGTTTAGGAGACGGGGACGGTTTACGGTCCAGGTGAGGGTACGGCAACCCTTTAGGGGGAGCGTGCGTGTGAGGGCGCGGGTTAGTGTTAGCGTACGGGTTAGGATTAGGGGACGGGTGAGGGTCAGGCTTCGGGGAAGGGTTAGGGTTAGGGTTCGGGCTAGGGTTAGGGTTACGGGACGGGGACGGTTTAGGGTCCAGGTGAGGGTACGGCAACCCTTTAGGGGGAGCGTGCGTGTGAGGGCGCGCGTTAGTGTTAGCGTACGGCTTAGGATTAGGGGACGGGTGAGGGTCAGGCTTCGGGGAAGGGTTAGGGTTATGGTTCGGGCTAGGGTTAGGGTTAGGGGACGGGGACGGTTTAGGGTCCAGGTGAGGGTACGGCAACGCTTTAGGGGGAGCGTGGGTGTGAGGGCGCGGGTTAGTGTTAGCGTACGGGTTAGGATTAGGGGACGGGTGAGGGTCAGGCTTCGGGGAAGGGTTAGGGTTATGGTTCGGGCTAGGGTTAGGGTTAGGGGACGGGGACGGTTTAGGGTCCAGGTGAGGGTACGGCAACGCTTTAGGGGGAGCGTGCGTGTGAGGGCGCGGGTTAGTGTTAGCGTACGGGTTAGGATTAGGGGACGGGTGAGGGTCAGGCTTCGGGGAAGAGTTAGGGTTAGGGTTCGGGCTAGGGTTAGGGGACGGGGACGGGGACGGTTTAGGGTCCAGGTGAGGGTACGGCAACGCTTTAGGGGGAGCGTGCGTGTCAGGGCGTGGGTTAGTGTCAGCGTACGGGTTAGGATTAGGGAACGGGTGAGGGTCAGGCTTCGGGGAAGGGTTAGGGTTAGGGTTCGGGCTAGGGTTAGGGTTAGGGGACGGGGACGGTTTAGGGTCTAGGTGAGGGTATGGCAACCCTTTAGGGGGAGCTTGCGTGTGAGGGCGCGGGTTAGTGTTAGCGTACGGGTTAGGATTAGGGGACGGGTGAGGGTCAGGCTTCGGGGAAGGGTTAGGGTTAGGGTTCGGGCTAGGGTTAGGTTTAGGAGACGGGGACGGTTTACGGTCCAGGTGAGGGTACGGCAACCCTTTAGGGGGAGCGTGCGTGTGAGGGCGCGGGTTAGTGTTAGCGTACGGGTTAGGATTAGGGGACGGGTGAGGGTCAGGCTTCGGGGAAGGGTTAGGGTTAGGGTTCGGGCTAGGGTTAGGGTTACGGGACGGGGACGGTTTAGGGTCCAGGTGAGGGTACGGCAACCCTTTAGGGGGAGCGTGCGTGTGAGGGCGCGCGTTAGTGTTAGCGTACGGCTTAGGATTAGGGGACGGGTGAGGATCAGGCTTCGGGGAAGGGTTAGGTTTATGGTTCGGGCTAGGGTTAGGGTTAGGGGACGGGGACGGTTTAGGGTCCAGGTGAGGGTACGGCAACGCTTTAGGGGGAGCGTGCGTGTGAGGGCGCGGGTTAGTGTTAGCGTACGGGTTAGGATTAGGGGACGGGTGAGGGTCAGGCTTCGGGGAAGGGTTAGGGTTAGGGTTCGGGGTAGGGTTAGGGGACGGGGACGGGGACGGTTTAGGGTCCAGGTGAGGGTACGGCAACGCTTTAGGGGGAGCATGCGTGTGAGGGCGCGCTTTAGTGTTAGCGTACGGGTTAGGAGTAGGGGACGGGTGAGGGTCAGGCTTCGGGGAAGTGTTAGGGTTAGGGTTCGGGCTAGGGTTAGGGTTAGGGGACGGCGACGGTTTAGGGTCCAGGTGAGGGTACGGCAACCCTTTAGGGGGAGCGTGCGTGTGAGGGCGCGGGTTAGTGTTAGCGTATGGGTTAGGATTAGGGGACGGGTGAGTGTCAGGCTTCGGGGAAGGGTTAGGGTTAGGGTTCGGGCTAGGGTTAGGGTTAGGGGACGGTGACGGTTTAGGGTCCAGGTGAGGGTACGGCAACCCTTTAGGGGGAGCGTGCGTGTGAGGGCGCGGGTTAGTGTTAGCGTACGGGTTAGGATTAGGGGACGGGTGAGGGTCAGGCTTCGGGGAAGGGTTAGGGTTACGGTTCGGGCTAGGGTTAGGGTTAGGGGACGGGGACGGTTTACGGTCTAGGTGAGGGTACGGCAACGCTTTAGGGGGAGCGTGCGTGTGAGGGCGCGGGTTAGTGTTAGCGTACGGGTTAGGATTAGGGGACGGGTGAGGGTCAGGCTTCGGGGAAGGGTTAGGGTTAGGGTTCGGGCTAGGGTTAGGGTTAGGGGATGGGGACGGTTTAGGGTCCAGGTGAGGGTACGGCAACGCTTTAGGGGGAGCGTGCGTGTGAGGGCGCGGGTTAGTGTTAGCGTACGGGTTAGGATTAGGGGACGGGTGAGGGTCAGGCTTCAGGGAACGTTTAGGGTTACGGTTCGGGCTAGGGTTAGGGTTAGGGGACGGGGACGGTTTAGGGTCCAGGTGAGGGTACGGCAACGCTTTAGGGGGAGCGTGCGTGTGAGGGCGCGGGTTAGTGTTAGCGTACGGGTTAGGATTAGGGGACGGGTGAGGGTGAGGCTTCGGGGAAGGTTTAGGGTTAGGGTTCGGGCTAGGGTTAGGGTTAGGGGACGGGGACGGTTTAGGGTCCAGGTGAGGGTACGGCAACGCTTTAGGGGGAGAGTGCGTGTGAGGGCGCGGGTTAGTGTTAGCGTACGGGTTAGGATTAGGGGACGGGTGAGGGTCAGGCTTCGGGGAAGGGTTAGGGTTAGGGTTCGGGCTATGGTTAGGGTTAGGGGACGGGGACGGTTTAGGGTCCAGGTGAGGGTACGGCAACCCTTTAGGGGGAGCGTGCGTGTGAGGGCACGGGTTAGTGTTAGCGTACGGGTTAGGATTAGGGGACGGGTGAGGGTCAGGCTTCGGGGAAGGGTTAGGGTTATGATTCGGGCTAGGGTTAGGGTTAGGGGACGGGGACGGTTTAGGGTCCAGGTGAGGGTACGGCAACAATTTAGGGGGAGCGTGCGTGTGAGGGCGCGGGTTAGTGTTAGCGTACGGGTTAGGATTAGGGGACGGGTGAGGGTCAGGCTTCGGGGAAGTGTTAGGGTTACGGTTCGGGCTAGGTTTGGGTTAGGGGACAGGGACGGTTTACCGTCTAGGTGAGGGTACGGCAACGCTTTAGGGGGAGCGTGCGTGTGAGGGCGCGGGTTAGTGTTAGCGTACGGGTTAGGATTAGGGGACGGGTGAGGGTCAGGCTTCGGGGAAGGGTTAGGGTTAGGGTTCGGGCTAGGGTTAGAGTTAGGGGACGGGGACGGTTTAGGTTCCAGGTGAGGGTACGGCAACGCTTTAGAGGGAGCGTGCATGTGAGGGCGTGGGTTATTGTTAGCGTACTTGTTAGGATTAGGGGACGGGTGAGGGTCAGGCTTCGGGGAAGGGTTAGGGTTAGGGTTCGGGCTAGGGTTAGGGGACGGGGACGGGGACGGTTTAGGGTCCGGGTGAGGGTACGGCAATGCTTTAGGGGGAGCGTGCGTGTCAGGGCACGGGTTAGTGTTAGCGTACGGGTTAGGATTAGGGGACGGTTGAGGGTCAGGCTTCGGGGAAGGCTTAGGGTTAGGGTTCGGGCTAGGGTTAGGGTTAGGGGACGGGGACGGTTTAGGGTCCAGGTGAGGGTACGGCAACGCTTTAGGGGGAGCATGCGTGTGAGGGCGCGGGTTAGTGTTAGCGTACGGGTTAGGATTAGGGGACGGGTGAGGGTCAGGCTTCGGGGAAGGGTTAGGGTTATGGTTCGGGCTAGGGTTAGGGTTAGGGGACGGGGACGGTTTTGGGTCCAGGTGAGGGTACGGCAAAGCTTTAGGGGGAGCGTGCGTGTGAGGGCGCGGGTTAGTGTTAGCGTACGGGTTAGGATTAGGGGACGGGTGAGGGTCAGGCTTCGGGGAAGGGTTAGGGTTAGGGTTCGGGCTAGGGTTAGGGCTAGGGGACGGGGACGGTTTAGGGTCCAGGTGAGGGTACGGCAACGCTTTAAGGGGAGCGTGCGTGTGAGGGCGCGGGTTAGTGTTAACGTACGGGTTAGGATTAGGGGACGGGTGAGGGTCAGGCTTCGGGGAAGGGTTAGGGTTAGGGTTCGGGCTAGGGTTAGGGTTAGGGGACGGGGACGGTTTAGGGTCCAGGTGAGGGTACGGCAACCCTTTAGGGGGAGCGTGCGTGTGAGGGCGCGGGTTAGTGTTAGCGTACGGTTTAGGATTAGGGGACGGGTGAGGGTCAGGCTTCGGGGAAGGGTTAGGGTTACGGTTCGGGCTAGGGTTAGGGTTAGGGGACGGGGACGGTTTACGGTCTAGGTGAGGGTACGGCAACGCTTTAGGGGGAGCGTGCGTGTCAGGGCGTGGGTTAGTGTCAGCGTACGGGTTAGGATTAGGGAACGGGTGAGGGTCAGGCTTCGGGGAAGGGTTAGGGTTAGGGTTCGGGCTAGGGTTAGGGTTAGGGGACGGGGACGGTTTAGGGTCTAGGTGAGGGTATGGCAACCCTTTAGGGGGAGCTTGCGTGTGAGGGCGCGGGTTAGTGTTAGCGTACGGGTTAGGATTAGGGGACGGGTGAGGGTCAGGCTTCGGGGAAGGGTTAGGGTTAGGGTTCGGGCTAGGGTTAGGTTTAGGAGACGGGGACGGTTTACGGTCCAGGTGAGGGTACGGCAACCCTTTAGGGGGAGCGTGCGTGTGAGGGCGCGGGTTAGTGTTAGCGTACGGGTTAGGATTAGGGGACGGGTGAGGGTCAGGCTTCGGGGAAGGGTTAGGGTTAGGGTTCGGGCTAGGGTTAGGGTTACGGGACGGGGACGGTTTAGGGTCCAGGTGAGGGTACGGCAACCCTTTAGGGGGAGCGTGCGTGTGAGGGCGCGCGTTAGTGTTAGCGTACGGCTTAGGATTAGGGGACGGGTGAGGATCAGGCTTCGGGGAAGGGTTAGGTTTATGGTTCGGGCTAGGGTTAGGGTTAGGGGACGGGGACGGTTTAGGGTCCAGGTGAGGGTACGGCAACGCTTTAGGGGGAGCGTGCGTGTGAGGGCGCGGGTTAGTGTTAGCGTACGGGTTAGGATTAGGGGACGGGTGAGGGTCAGGCTTCGGGGAAGGGTTAGGGTTAGGGTTCGGGGTAGGGTTAGGGGACGGGGACGGGGACGGTTTAGGGTCCAGGTGAGGGTACGGCAACGCTTTAGGGGGAGCATGCGTGTGAGGGCGCGCTTTAGTGTTAGCGTACGGGTTAGGAGTAGGGGACGGGTGAGGGTCAGGCTTCGGGGAAGGGTTAGGGTTAGGGTTCGGGCTAGGGTTAGGGTTAGGGGACGGGGACGGTTTAGGGTCCAGGTGAGGGTACGGCAACGCTTTAGGGGGAGCGTGCGTGTGAGCACGCGGGTTAGTGATAGCGTAGGGGTTAGGATTAGGGGACGGGTGAGGGTCAGGCTTCGAGGAAGGGTTAGGGTTAGGGTTCGGGCTAGGGTTAGGGTTAGGGGATGGGGACGGTTTAGGGTCCACGTGAGGGTACGGCAACGCTTTAGGGGGAGCGTGCGTGTGAGGGCGTGGGTTATTGTTAGCGTACGTGTTAGGATTAGGGGACGGGTGAGGGTCAGGCTTCGGGGAATGGTTAGGGTTAGGGTTCGGGCTAGGGTTAGGGTTAGGGGACGGGGACGGTTTAGGGTCCAGGTGAGGATACGGCAACGCTTAAGGGGGAGCGTGCGTGTGAGGGCGCGGGTGAGTGATAGCGTACGGGTTAGGATTAGGGGACGGGTGAGGGTCAGGCTTCAGGGAAGGGTTAGGGTTAGGGTTCAGGGTAGGGTTAGGGTTAGGGGACGGGGATGGTTTAGGGTCCAGGTGAGGGTACGGAAATGCTTTAGTGGGAGAGTGCGTGTGAGGGTGCGGGTTAGTGTTAGCGTACGGGATAGGATTAGGGGACGGGTGAGGGTCAGGCTTCGGGGAAGGGTTAGGGTTAGGGTTCGGGCTAGGGTTAGGGTTAGGGGACGGGGACGGTTTAGGGTCCAGGTGAGGGTACGGCAACCCTTTAGGGGGAGCGTGCGTGTGAGGGCGCGGGTTAGTGTTAGCGTACGGGTTAGGATTAGGGGACGGGTGAGGTTCCGGCTTCAGGGAACGTTTAGGGTTACGGTTCGGGCTAGGGTTAGGGTTAGGGGACGGGGACGGTTTAGGGTCCAGGTGAGGGTACGGCAACGCTTTAAGGGGAGCGTGCGTGTGAGGGCGCGGGTTAGTGTTAGCGTACGGGTTAGGATTAGGGGACGGGTGAGGGTCAGGCTTCGGGGAAGGGTTAGGGTTAGGGTTCGGGCTAGGGTTAGGGTTAGGGGACGGGGACGGTTTAGGGTCCAGGTGAGGGTACGGCAACGCTTTAGGGGGAGCGTGCGTGTGAGGGCGCGGGTTAGTGTTAGCGTACGGGTTAGGATTAGGGGACGGGTGAGGGTCAGGCTTCGGGGAAGGGTTAGGGTTAGGGTTCGGGCTAGGGTTAGGGTTAGGGGACGGGGACGGTTTAGGGTCCAGGTGAGGGTACGGCAACCCTTTAGGGGGAGCGTGCGTGTGAGGGCACGGGTTAGTGTTAGCGTACGGGTTAGGATTAGGGGACGGGTGAGGGTCAGGCTTAGGGGAAGGGTTAGGGTTACGGTTCGGGCTAGGGTTAGGGTTAGGGGACGGGGACGGTTTAGGGTCCAGGTGAGGGTACGGCAACGCTTTAGGGGGAGCGTGCGTGTGAAGGCGCGGGTTAGTGTTAGCGTACGTGTTAGGATTAGGGGACGGGTGAGGGTCAGGCTTCGGGGAAGGGTTAGGGTTAGCGTTCGGGCTAGGGTTAGGGGACGGGGACGGGGACGGTTTAGGGTCCAGGTGAGGATACGGCAACGCTTAAGGGGGAGCGTGCGTGTGAGGGCGCGGGTGAGTGATAGCGTACGGGTTAGGATTAGGGGACGGGTGAGGGTCAGGCTTCAGGGAAGGGTTAGGGTTAGGGTTCAGGCTAGGGTTAGGGTTAGGGGACGGGGATGGTTTAGGGTCCAGGTGAGGGTACGGCAACGCTTTAGTGGAGAGTGCGTGTGAGGGCGCGGGTTAGTGTTAGCGTACGGGTCAGCATTAGGGGACGGGTGAGGGTCAGGCTTCGGGGAAGGGTTAGGGTTAGGGTTCTGGCTAGGGTAAGGGTTAGGGGACGGGGATGGTTTAGGGTCCAGGTGAGGGTACGGCAACGCTTTAGGGGGAGCGTGCGTGTGAGGTCGCGGGTTAGTGTTAGCGTACGGGTTAGGATTAGGGGACGGGTGAGGGTCAGGCTTCGGGGAAGGGTTAGGGTTAGGGTTCGGGCTAGGGTTAGGTTTAGGAGACGGGGACGGTTTACGGTCCAGGTGAGGGTACGGCAACCCTTTAGGGGGAGCGTGCGTGTGAGGGCGCGGGTTAGTGTTAGCGTACGGGTTAGGATTAGGGGACGGGTGAGGGTCAGGCTTCGGGGAAGGGTTAGGGTTAGGGTTCGGGCTAGGGTTAGGGTTACGGGACGGGGACGGTTTAGGGTCCAGGTGAGGGTACGGCAACCCTTTAGGGGGAGCGTGCGTGTGAGGGCGCGCGTTAGTGTTAGCGTACGGCTTAGGATTAGGGGACGGGTGAGGGTCAGGCTTCGGGGAAGGGTTAGGGTTATGGTTCGGGCTAGGGTTAGGGTTAGGGGACGGGGACGGTTTAGGGTCCAGGTGAGGGTACGGCAACGCTTTAGGGGGAGCGTGCGTGTGAGGGCGCGGGTTAGTGTTAGCGTACGGGTTAGGATTAGGGGACGGGTGAGGGTCAGGCTTCGGGGAAGGGTTAGGGTTATGGTTCGGGCTAGGGTTAGGGTTAGGGGACGGGGACGGTTTAGGGTCCAGGTGAGGGTACGGCAACGCTTTAGGGGGAGCGTGCGTGTGAGGGCGCGGGTTAGTGTTAGCGTACGGGTTAGGATTAGGGGACGGGTGAGGGTCAGGCTTCGGGGAAGAGTTAGGGTTAGGGTTCGGGCTAGGGTTAGGGGACGGGGACGGGGACGGTTTAGGGTCCAGGTGAGGGTACGGCAACGCTTTAGGGGGAGCGTGCGTGTCAGGGCGTGGGTTAGTGTCAGCGTACGGGTTAGGATTAGGGAACGGGTGAGGGTCAGGCTTCGGGGAAGGGTTAGGGTTAGGGTTCGGGCTAGGGTTAGGGTTAGGGGACGGGGACGGTTTAGGGTCTAGGTGAGGGTATGGCAACCCTTTAGGGGGAGCTTGCGTGTGAGGGCGCGGGTTAGTGTTAGCGTACGGGTTAGGATTAGGGGACGGGTGAGGGTCAGGCTTCGGGGAAGGGTTAGGGTTAGGGTTCGGGCTAGGGTTAGGTTTAGGAGACGGGGACGGTTTACGGTCCAGGTGAGGGTACGGCAACCCTTTAGGGGGAGCGTGCGTGTGAGGGCGCGGGTTAGTGTTAGCGTACGGGTTAGGATTAGGGGACGGGTGAGGGTCAGGCTTCGGGGAAGGGTTAGGGTTAGGGTTCGGGCTAGGGTTAGGGTTACGGGACGGGGACGGTTTAGGGTCCAGGTGAGGGTACGGCAACCCTTTAGGGGGAGCGTGCGTGTGAGGGCGCGCGTTAGTGTTAGCGTACGGCTTAGGATTAGGGGACGGGTGAGGATCAGGCTTCGGGGAAGGGTTAGGTTTATGGTTCGGGCTAGGGTTAGGGTTAGGGGACGGGGACGGTTTAGGGTCCAGGTGAGGGTACGGCAACGCTTTAGGGGGAGCGTGCGTGTGAGGGCGCGGGTTAGTGTTAGCGTACGGGTTAGGATTAGGGGACGGGTGAGGGTCAGGCTTCGGGGAAGGGTTAGGGTTAGGGTTCGGGGTAGGGTTAGGGGACGGGGACGGGGACGGTTTAGGGTCCAGGTGAGGGTACGGCAACGCTTTAGGGGGAGCATGCGTGTGAGGGCGCGCTTTAGTGTTAGCGTACGGGTTAGGAGTAGGGGACGGGTGAGGGTCAGGCTTCGGGGAAGTGTTAGGGTTAGGGTTCGGGCTAGGGTTAGGGTTAGGGGACGGCGACGGTTTAGGGTCCAGGTGAGGGTACGGCAACCCTTTAGGGGGAGCGTGCGTGTGAGGGCGCGGGTTAGTGTTAGCGTATGGGTTAGGATTAGGGGACGGGTGAGTGTCAGGCTTCGGGGAAGGGTTAGGGTTAGGGTTCGGGCTAGGGTTAGGGTTAGGGGACGGTGACGGTTTAGGGTCCAGGTGAGGGTACGGCAACCCTTTAGGGGGAGCGTGCGTGTGAGGGCGCGGGTTAGTGTTAGCGTACGGGTTAGGATTAGGGGACGGGTGAGGGTCAGGCTTCGGGGAAGGGTTAGGGTTACGGTTCGGGCTAGGGTTAGGGTTAGGGGACGGGGACGGTTTAGGGTCCAGGTGAGGGTACGGCAACGCTTTAGGGGGAGCGTGCGTGTGAGGGCGCGGGTTAGTGTTAGCGTATGGGTTAGGATTAGGGGACGGGTGAGGGTCAGGATTCGGGGAAGGGTTAGGGTTAGGGTTCGGGCTAGGGTTAGGGTTAGGGGACGGGGACGGTTTAGGGTCCAGGTGAGGGTACGGCAACGCTTTATGGGAGCGTGCGTGTGAGCGCGCGGGTTAGTGTTAGCGTACGGGTTAGGATTAGGGGACGGGTGACGGTCAGGCTTCGGGGAAGGGTTAGGGTTAGGGTTCGGGCTAGGGTTAGGGTTAGGGGACGGGGACGGTTTAGGGTCCAGGTGAGGGTACAGCAACGCTTTAGGGGGAGCGTGCGTGTGAGGGCGCGGGTTAGTGTTAGCGTACGGGTTAGGATTAGGGGACGGGTGAGGGTCAGGCTTCGGGGAAGGTTTAGGGTTAGGGTTCGGGCTAGGGTTAGGGTTACGGGACGGGGACGGTTTAGGGTCCAGGTGAGGGTACGGCAACCCTTTAGGGGGAGCGTGCGTGTGAGGGCGCGCGTTAGTGTTAGCGTACGGCTTAGGATTAGGGGACGGGTGAGGGTGAGGCTTCGGGGAAGGGTTAGGTTTATGGTTCGGGCTAGGGTTAGGGTTAGGGGACGGGGACGGTTTAGGGTCCAGGTGAGGGTACGGCAACGCTTTAGGGGGAGCGTGCGTGTGAGGGCGTGGGTTAGTGTTAGCGTAGGGGTTAGGATTAGGGGACGGGTGAGGGTCAGGCTTCGGGGAAGGGTTAGGGTTATGATTCGGGCTAGGGTTAGGGTTAGGGGACGGGGACGGTTTAGGGTCCAGGTGAGGGTACGGCAACAATTTAGGGGGAGCGTGCGTGTGAGGGCGCGGGTTAGTGTTAGCGTACGGGTTAGGATTAGGGGACGGGTGAGGGTCAGGCTTCGGGGAAGTGTTAGGGTTACGGTTCGGGCTAGGTTTGGGTTAGGGGACAGGGACGGTTTACCGTCTAGGTGAGGGTACGGCAACGCTTTAGGGGGAGCGTGCGTGTGAGGGCGCGGGTTAGTGTTAGCGTACGGGTTAGGATTAGGGGACGGGTGAGGGTCAGGCTTCGGGGAAGGGTTAGGGTTAGGGTTCGGGCTAGGGTTAGAGTTAGGGGACGGGGACGGTTTAGGTTCCAGGTGAGGGTACGGCAACGCTTTAGAGGGAGCGTGCATGTGAGGGCGTGGGTTATTGTTAGCGTACTTGTTAGGATTAGGGGACGGGTGAGGGTCAGGCTTCGGGGAAGGGTTAGGGTTAGGGTTCGGGCTAGGGTTAGGGGACGGGGACGGGGACGGTTTAGGGTCCGGGTGAGGGTACGGCAATGCTTTAGGGGGAGCGTGCGTGTCAGGGCACGGGTTAGTGTTAGCGTACGGGTTAGGATTAGGGGACGGTTGAGGGTCAGGCTTCGGGGAAGGCTTAGGGTTAGGGTTCGGGCTAGGGTTAGGGTTAGGGGACGGGGACGGTTTAGGGTCCAGGTGAGGGTACGGCAACGCTTTAGGGGGAGCATGCGTGTGAGGGCGCGGGTTAGTGTTAGCGTACGGGTTAGGATTAGGGGACGGGTGAGGGTCAGGCTTCGGGGAAGGGTTAGGGTTATGGTTCGGGCTAGGGTTAGGGTTAGGGGACGGGGACGGTTTTGGGTCCAGGTGAGGGTACGGCAAAGCTTTAGGGGGAGCGTGCGTGTGAGGGCGCGGGTTAGTGTTAGCGTACGGGTTAGGATTAGGGGACGGGTGAGGGTCAGGCTTCGGGGAAGGGTTAGGGTTAGGGTTCGGGCTAGGGTTAGGGCTAGGGGACGGGGACGGTTTAGGGTCCAGGTGAGGGTACGGCAACGCTTTAAGGGGAGCGTGCGTGTGAGGGCGCGGGTTAGTGTTAACGTACGGGTTAGGATTAGGGGACGGGTGAGGGTCAGGCTTCGGGGAAGGGTTAGGGTTAGGGTTCGGGCTAGGGTTAGGGTTAGGGGACGGGGACGGTTTAGGGTCCAGGTGAGGGTACGGCAACCCTTTAGGGGGAGCGTGCGTGTGAGGGCGCGGGTTAGTGTTAGCGTACGGTTTAGGATTAGGGGACGGGTGAGGGTCAGGCTTCGGGGAAGGGTTAGGGTTACGGTTCGGGCTAGGGTTAGGGTTAGGGGACGGGGACGGTTTACGGTCTAGGTGAGGGTACGGCAACGCTTTAGGGGGAGCGTGCGTGTGAGGGCGCGGGTTAGTGTTAGCGTACGGGTTAGGATTAGGGGACGGGTGAGGGTCAGGCTTCGGGGAAGGGTTAGGGTTAGGGTTCGGGCTAGGGTTAGGGTTAGGGGATGGGGACGGTTTAGGGTCCAGGTGAGGGTACGGCAACGCATTAGGGGGAGCGTGCGTGTGAGGGCGCGGGTTAGTGTTAGCGTACGGGTTAGGATTAGGGGACGGGTGAGGGTCAGGCTTCGGGGAAGGGTTAGGGTTATGGTTCGGGCTAGGGTTACGGTTAGGGGACGGGGACGGTTTAGGGTCCAGGTGAGGGTACGGCAACGCTTTAGGGGGAGCGTGCGTGTGAAGGCGCGGGTTAGTGTTAGCGTACGGGTTAGGATTAGGGGACGGGTGAGGGTCAGGCTTCGGGGAAGGGTTAGGGTTATGATTCGGGCTAGGGTTAGGGTTAGGGGACGGGGACGGTTTAGGGTCCAGGTGAGGGTACGGCAACGCTTTAGGGGGAGCGTGCGTGTGAGGGCGCGGGTTAGTGTTAGCGTACGGGTTAGGATTAGGGGACGGGTGAGGGTCAGGCTTCGGGGAAGGGTTAGGGTTATGATTCGGGCTAGGGTTAGGGTTAGGGGACGGGGACGGTTTAGGGTCCAGGTGAGGGTACGGCAACCCTTTAGGGGGAGCGTGCGTGTGAGGGCGCGGGTTAGTGTTAGCGTACGGGTTAGGATTAGGGGACGGGTGAGGGTCAGGCTTCGGGGAAGGGTTAGGGTTATGATTCGGGCTAGGGTTAGGGTTAGGGGACGGGGACGGTTTAGGGTCCAGGTGAGGGTACGGCAACACTTTAGGGGGAGCGTGCGTGTGAGGGCGCGGGTTAGTGTTAGCGTACGGGTTAGGATTAGGGGATGGGTGAGGGTCAGGCTTCGGGGAAGTGTTAGGGTTACGGTTCGGGCTAGGTTTGGGTTAGGGGACGGGGACGGTTTACGGTCTAGGTGAGGGTACGGCAACGCTTTAGGGGGAGCGTGCGTGTGAGGGCGCGGGTTAGTGTTAGCGTACGGGTTAGGATTAGGGGACGGGTGAGGGTCAGGCTTCGGGGAAGGGTTAGGGTTAGGGTTCGGGCTAGGGTTAGAGTTAGGGGACGGGGACGGTTTAGGTTCCAGGTGAGGGTACGGCAACGCTTTAGAGGGAGCGTGCGTGTGAGGGCACGGGTTATTGTTAGCGTACTTGTTAGGATTAGGGGACGGGTGAGGGTCAGGCTTCGGGGAAGGGTTAGGGTTAGGGTTCGGGCTAGGGTTAGGGGACGGGGACGGGGACGGTTTAGGGTCCGGTTGAGGGTACGGCAATGCTTTAGGGGGAGCGTGCGTGTCAGGGCACGGGTTAGTGTTAGCGTACGGGTTAGGATTAGGGGACGGTTGAGGGTCAGGCTTCGGGGAAGGGTTAGGGTTAGGGTTCGGGCTATGGTTAGGGTTAGGGGACGGGGACGGTTTAGGGTCCAGGTGAGGGTACGGCAACGCTTTAGGGGGAGCATGCGTGTGAGGGCGCGGTTTAGTGTTAGCGTACGGGTTAGGATTAGGGGACGGGTGAGGGTCAGGCTTCGGGGAAGGGTTAGGGTTATGGTTCGGGCTAGGGTTAGGGTTAGGGGACGGGGACGGTTTTGGGTCCAGGAGAGGGTACGGCAAAGCTTTAGGGGGAGCGTGCGTGTGAGGGCGCGGGTTAGTGTTAGCGTATGGGTTAGGATTAGGGGACGGGTGAGGGTCAGGCTTCGGGGAAAGGTTAGGGTTAGGGTTCGGGCTAGGGTTAGGGCTAGGGGACGGGGACGGTTTAGGGTCCAGGTGAGGGGACGGCAACGCTTTAAGGGGAGCGTGCGTATGAGGGCGCGGGTTAGTGTTAGCGTACGGGTTAGGATTAGGGGACGGGTGAGGGTCAGGCTTCGGGGAAGGGTTAGGGTTAGGGTTCGGGCTAGGGTTAGGGTTAGGGGACGGGGACGGTTTAGGGTCCAGGTGAGGGTACGGCAACCCTTTAGGGGGAGCGTGCGTGTGAGGGCGCGGGTTAGTGTTAGCGTACGGGTTAGGATTAGGGGACGGGTGAGGGTCAGGCTTCGGGGAAGGGTTAGGGTTACGGTTCGGGCTAGGGTTAGGGTTAGGGGACGGGGACGGTTTAGGGTCCAGGTGAGGGTACGGCAACACTTTAGGGGGAGCGTGCGTGTGAGGGCGCGGGTTAGTGTTAGCGTACGGGTTAGGTTTAGGGGACGGGTGAGGGTCAGGTTTCGGGGAAGTGTTAGGGTTACGGTTCGGGCTAGGTTTGGGTTAGGGGACGGGGACGGTTTACGGTCTAGGTGGGGGTACGGCAACGCTTTAGGGGGAGCGTGCGTGTGAGGGCGCGGGTTAGTGTTAGCGTACGGGTTAGGATTAGGGGACGGGTGAGGGTCAGGCTTCGGGGAAGGGTTAGGGTTAGGGTTCGGGCTAGGGTTAGAGTTAGGGGACGGGGACGGTTTAGGTTCCAGGTGAGGGTACGGCAACGCTTTAGAGGGAGCGTGCGTGTGAGGGCGCGGGTTATTTTTAGCGTACTTGTTAGGATTATGGGACGGGTGAGGGTCAGGCTTCGGGGAAGGGTTAGGGTTAGGGTTCGGGCTAGGGTTAGGGTTAGGGGACGGGGACGGTTTTGGGTCCGGGTGAGGGTACGGCAAAGCTTTAGGGGGAGCGTGCGTGTGAGGGCGCGGGTTAGTGTTAACGTACGGGTTAGGATTAGGGGACGGGTGAGGGTCTGGCTTCGGGGAAGGGTTAGGGTTAGGGTTCGGGCTAGGGTTAGGGTTAGGGGACGGGGACGGTTTAGGGTCCAGGTGAGGGTACGGCAACGCTTTAGGGGGAGCGAGCATTTGAGAGCGCGGGTTAGTGTTAGCGTACGGGTTATGATTAGGGGACGGGTGAGGGTCAGGCTTCGGGGAAGGGTTAGGGTTAGGGTTCGGGCTAGGGTTATGGTTAGGGGACGGGGACGGTTTAGGGTCTAGGTGAGGGTATGGCAACGCTTTAGAGGGAGCGTGCGTGTGAAGGCGCGGGTTAGTGTTAGCGTACGGGTTAGGATTAGGGGACGGGTGAGGGTCAGGCTTCGGGGAAGGGTTATGGTTAGTGTTCGGGCTAGGGTTAGGGTTAGGGGACGGGGACGGTTTAGAGTCCAGGTGAGGATACGGCAACGCTTTAGGGGGAGCGTGCGTGTGAGGGCGTGGGTTAGTGTTAGCATACGGGTTAGGATTAGGGGACGGGTGAGGGTCAGGCTTCGGGGAAGGTTTAGGGTTAGGGTTCGGGCTAGGGTTAGGGTTAGGGGACGGGGACGGTTTAGGGTCCACGTGAGGGTACGGCACGCTTTAGGGGAAGCGTGCGTGTGAGGGCGCGGGTTAGTGTTAGCGTACGGGTTAGGATTAGGGGACTGGTGAGGGTCAGGCTTCGGGGAAGGGTTAGGGTTAGGGTTCGGGCTAGGGTTACGGTTAGGGGACGGGGACGGTTTAGGGTCCAGGTGAGGGTATGGCAACGCTTTAGGGGGAGCGTGCGTGTGAGGGCGCGGGTTAGTGTTAGCATACGGGTTAGGATTAGGGGACGGGTGAGGGTCATGCTTCGGGGAAGGGTTAGGGTTAGGGTTCGGGCTAGGGTTAGTGTTAGGGGACGGGGACGGTTTAGGGTCCAGGTGAGGGTACGGCAACGCTTTAGGGGGAGCGTGCGTGTGAGGGCGCGGGTTAGTGTTAGTGTACGGGTTAGGATTAGTGGATGGGTGAGGGTCAGGCTTCGGGGAAGGGTTAGGGTTAGGGTTCGGGCTAGGGTGAGGGTTAGGGGACGGGGACGGTTTAGGGTCCAGGTGGGGGTATGGCAACGCTTTAGGGGGAGCATGCGTGTGAGGGCGCGGGTTAGTGTTAGTGTACGGGTTAGGATTAGGGTACGGGTGAGGGTCAGGCTTCGGGGAAGGGTTAGGGTTAGGGTTCGGGCTAGGGTTAGGGTTAGGGGACGGGGACGGTTTAGGGTCCAGGTGAGGGTACGGCAACGCTTTAAGGGGAGCGTGCGTGTGAGGGCGCGGGTTAGTGTTAGTGTACGGGTTAGGATTAGGGGACGGGTGAGGGTCAGGCTTCGGGGAAGGGTTAGGGTTAGGGTTCGGGCTAGGGTTAGGGTTAGGGGACGGGGACCGTTTAGGGCCCGGGTGAGGGTACGGCAACGCTTTAGGGGGACCGTGCATGTGAGGGCGCGGGTTAGTGTTAACGTACGGGTTAGGATTAGGGGACGGGTGAGGGTCAGGCTTCGGGGAAGGGTTAGGGTTAGGGTTCGGGCTAGGGTTAGGGTTAGGGGACGGGGACGGTTTAGGGTCCAGGTGAGGGTACGGCAACGCTTTAGGGGGAGCGAGCATTTGAGAGCGCGGGTTAGTGTTAGCGTACGGGTTACGATTAGGGGACGGGTGAGGGTCAGGCTTCGGGGAAGGGTTAGGGTTAGGGTTCGGGCTAGGGTTATGGTTAGGGGACGGGGACGGTTTAGGGTCCAGGTGAGGGTATGGCAACGCTTTAGAGGGAGCGTGCGTGTGAAGGCGCGGGTTAGTGTTAGCGTACGGGTTAGGATTAGGGGACGGGTGAGGGTCAGGCTTCGGGGAAGGGTTAGGGTTAGGGTTCGGGCTAGGGTTAGGGTTAGGGGACGGGGACGGTTTAGGGTCCACGTGAGGGTACGGCACGCTTTAGGGGGAGCGTGCGTGTGAGGGCGCGGGTTAGTGTTAGCGTACGGGTTAGGATTAGGGGACGGGTGAGGGTCAGGCTTCGGGGAAGGGTTAGGGTTAGGGTTCGGGCTAGGGTTACGGTTAGGGGACGGGGACGGTTTAGGGTCCAGGTGAGGGTACGGCAACGCTTTAGGGGGAGCGTGCGTGTGAGGGCGCGGGTTAGTGTTAGCATACGGGTTAGGATTAGGGGACGGGTGAGGGTCATGCTTCGGGGAAGGTTTAGGGTTAGGGTTCGGGCTAGGGTTATGGTTAGGGGAAGGGGACGATTTAGGGTCCAGGTGAGGGTATGGCAACGCTTTAGGTGGAGCGTGCGTGTGAGGGCGCGGGTTAGTGTTAGCGTACGGGTTAGGATTAGGGGACGTGTGAGGGTCATGCTTCGGGGAAGGGTTAGGGTTAGGGTTCGGGCTAGGGTTAGAGTTAGGTGACGGGGACGGTTTAGGGTCCAGGTGAGGGTACGGCAACGCTTTAGGGGGAGCGTGCATGTGAGGGCGCGGGGTAGTGTTAGCGTACGGCTTAGGATTATGGGACGGGTGAGTGTCAGGCTTCGGGGAAGGTTTAGGGTTAGGGTTCGGACTAGAGTTAGGGTTAGGGGACGGGGACGGTTTAGGGTCCAGGTGAGGGTACGGCAACGCTTTAGGGGGAGCGTGCGTGTGAGGGCGCGGGTTAGTGTTAGCATACGGGTTAGGATTAGGGGACGGGTGAGGGTCATGCTTCGGGGAAGGGTTAGGTATAGGGTTCGGGCTAGGGTTAGGGTTAGGGGACAGGGACGGTTTCGGGTCCAGGTGAGGGTACGGCAACGCTTTAGGGGGAGCGTGCGTGTGAGGGCGCGGGTTAGTGTTAGCGTACGGGTTAGGATTAGGGGACGGGTGAGGGTCAGGCTTCGGGGAAGTGTTAGGGTTAGGGTTCGGGCTAGGGTTAGGGTTAAGGGACGGGGACGGTTTAGGGTCCAGGTGAGGGTACGGCAACGCTTTAGGGGGAGCGTGCGTGTGAGGGCGCGGGTTAGTGTTAGCGTACGGGTTAGGATTAGGGGACGGGTGAGGGTCATGCATCCGGGAAGGGTTAGGGTTAGGGTTCGGGCTAGGGTTAGGGTTAGGGGACGGGGACGGTTTAGGGTCCAGGTGAGGGTACGGCAATGCTTTAGGGGGAGCGTGCGTGTGAGGGCGCGGGTTAGTGTTAGCGTACGAGTTAGGATTATCGGACGGGTGAGGGTCAGGCTTCGGGGAAGGGTTAGGGTTAGGGTTCGGGCTAGGGTTAGGGTTAGGGGACGGGGACGGTTTAGGGTCCAGGTGGGGGTATGGCAACGCTTTAGCGGGAGCATGCGTGTGAGGGCGCGGGTTAGTGTTAGCGTACGGGTTAGGATTAGGGTACGGGTGAGGGTCAGGCTTCGGGGAAGGGTTAGGGTTAGGGTTTGGGCTAGGGTTAGCGTTAGGGGACGTGGATGGTTTAGGGTCCAGGAGAGCGTACGGCAACGCTTTAGTGGGAACGTGCGTGTGAGGGCGCGGGTTAGTGTTAGCGTACGGGTTAGGATTAGGGGACGGGTGAGGGTCAGGCTTCGGGGAAGGGTTAGGGTTAGGGTTCGGGCTAGGGTTAGGGTTAGGTGACGGGGACGGTTTAGGGTCCAGGTGAGGGTACGGCAACGCTTTAGGGGGAGCGTGCGTGTGAGGGCGCGGGTTAGTGTTAGCGTACGGGTTAGGATTAGGGGACGGGTGAGGGTCAGGCTTCGGGGAAGTGTTAGGTTTAGGATTCAGGCTAGGGTTAGGGGACGGGGACGGTTTAGGGTCCAGGTGAGGGTACGGCAACGCTTTAGGGGGAGCGTGCGTGTGAGGGCGCGGGTTAGTGTTGGTGTACGGATTAGGATTAAGGGACGGGTGAGGGTCAGGCTTCGGGGAATGTTTAGGGTTAGGGTTCGGGCTAGGGTTAGGGTTAGGGGACGGGGACGGTTTAGGGTCCAGGTGAGGGTACGGCAACGTTTTAGGGGGAGCGTGCGTGTGAGGGCGCGGGTTAGTGTTAGCGTACGGGTTAGGATTATGGGACGGGTGAGGGTCAGGCTTCGGGGAAGGGTTAGGGTTAGGGTTCGGGCTAGGGTTAGGGTTAGGGGACGGGGACGGTTTAGGGTCCAGGTGGGGGTATGGCAACGCTTTAGGGGGAGCATGCGTGTGAGGGCGCGGGTTAGTGTTAGCGTACGGGTTAGGATTAGGGTACGGGTGAGGGTCAGGCTTCGGGGAAGGGTTAGGGTTAGGGTTCGGGCTAGGGTTAGGGTTAGGGGACGGGGACGGTTTAGGGTCCAGGTGAGGGTACGGCAACGCTTTAGGGGGAGCGTGCGTGTGAGGGCGCGGGTTAGTGTTAGTGTACGGGTTAGGATTTGGGGACGGTGAGGGTCAGGCTTCGGGGAAGGGTTAGGGTTAGGGTTCGGGCTAGGGTTAGGGTTAGGGGATGGGGACGGTTTAGGGCCCAGGTGAGGGTATGGCAACGCTTTAGGGGGAGCGTGCATGTGAGGGCGTGGGTTAGTGTTAACGTACGGGTTAGGATTAGGGGACGGGTGAGGGTCAGGCTTCGGGGAAGGGTTAGGGTTAGGGTTTAGGCTAGGGTTAGGGTTAGGGGACGGGGACGGTTTAGGGTCCAGGTGAGAGTACGGCAACGCTTTAGGGGGAGCGAGCATTTGAGAGCGCGGGTTAGTGTTAGCGTATGGGTTACGATTAGGGGACGGGTGAGGGTCAGGCTTCGGGGAAGGGTTAGGGTTAGGGTTCGGGCTAGGGTTATGGTTAGGGGACGGGGACGGTTTAGGGTCCAGGTGAGGGTATGGCAACGCTTTAGGGGGAGCGTGCGTGTGAGGGCGTGGGATAGTGTTAGCGTACGGGTTAGGATTAGGGGACGGGTGAGGGTCAGGCTTCGGGGAAGGGTTAGGGTTAGGGTTCGGGCTAGGGTTAGGGTTAGGGGACGGGGACGGTTTAGGGCCCAGGTGAGGGTACGGCAACGCTTTAGGGGGAGCGTGCGTGTGAGGGCGCGGGTTAGTGTTAACGTACGGGTTAGGATTAGGGGACGGGTGAGGGTCAGGCTCGGGGAAGGGTTAGGGTTAGGGTTCGGGCTAGGGTTAGGATTAGGGGACGGGGACGGTTTAGGGTCCAGGTGAGGTTACGGCAACGCTTTAGGGGGAGCGAGCATTTGAGAGCGCGGGTTAGTGTTAGCGTACGGGTTACGATTAGGGGACGGGTGAGGGTCAGGCTTCGGGGAAGGGTTAGGGTTAGGGTTCGGGCTAGGGTTAGGGTTATGGTACGGGGACGGTTTAGGGTCCAGGTGAGGGTACGGCAACGCTTTAGGGGGAGCGTGTGTGTGAGGGCGCGGGTTAGTGTTAGCGTACGGGTTAGGATTAGGGGACGGGTGAGGGTCAGGCTTCGGGGAAGGGTTAGGGTTAGGGTTCAGGCTAGGGTTAGGGTTAGGGGACGGGGACGTTTTAGGGTCCAGGTGAGGGTACGACAACGCTTTAGGGGGAGAGTGCGTGTCAGGGCGTGGGTTAGTGTTAGCGTACGGGTTAGGATTAGGGGACGGGTGAGGGTCAGGCTTCGGGGAAGGTTTAGGGCTAGGGTTCGGGCTAGGGTTAGGGTTAGGGGACTGGGACGGTTTATGGTCCAGGTGAGGGTACGGCAACGCTTTAGGGGGAGCGTGCGTGTGAGGGCGTGGGTTAGTGTTAGCGTACGGGTTAGGATTAGGGGACGGGTGAGGGTCAGGCTTCAGAGAAGTGTTAGGGTTAGGGTTCTGGCTAGGGTTAGGGTTAAGGGACTTGGACGGTTTAGGGTCCCGTTGAGGGTATGGCAACGCTTTAGGGGGAGCGTGCGTGTGAGGGTGCGGGTTAGTGTTAGCGTACGGGTTAGGATTAGTGGATGGGTGAGGGTCAGGCTTCGGGGAAGGGTTACGGTTAGGGTTCGGGATAGGGTCAGGTTTAGGGGACGGGGACGGTTTAGGGTCCAGGTGACGGTACGGCAACGCTTTAGGGGGAGCGTGCATGTGAGGGCGCGGGTTAGTGTTAGCGTACGGGTTAGGATTAGGGGACGGGTGAGGGTCATGCTTCGGGGAAGGGTTAGGGTTAGGGTTCGGGCTAGGGTTAGGGTTAGGGGACGGGGACGGTTTAGGGTCCAGGTGAGTGTACGGCAATGCTTTAGGGGGAGCGTGCGTGTGAGGGCGCGGGTTAGTGTTAGCATACGGGTTAGGATTAGGGGACGGGTGAGGGTCAGGCTTCGGGGAAGGGTTAGGGTTAGGGTTCGGGCTAGGGTTAGGGTTAGGGGACGGGGATGGTTTAGGGTCCAGGTGAGGGTACGGCAACGCTTTAGGGGGAGCGTGCGTGTGAGGGCGCGGGTTAGTGTTAGCGTACGGGTTAGGATTAGGGGACGGGTGCGGGTCAGGCTTCGGGGAAGGGTTAGGGTTAGGGTTCGGGCTAGGGTTAGGGTTAGGGGACGGGGATGGTTTAGTGTCCAGGTGAGGGTACGGCAACGCTTTAGGGGGAGCGTGCGTGTGAGGGCGCGGGTTAGTGTTAGTGTACGGGTTAGGATTAAGGGACGGGTGAGGGTCAGGCTTCGGGGAAGAGTTAGGGTTAGGGTTCGGGCTAGGGTTAGGTTTAGGTGACGGGGACGGTTTAGGGTCCAGGTGAGGGTACGGCAACGCTTTAGGGGGAGCGTGCGTGTGAGGGCGCGGGTTAGTGTTAGCGTACGGGTTAGGATTAGGGGACGGGTGAGGGTCAGGCTTCGGGGAAGTGTTAGGTTTAGGGTTCAGGCTAGGGTTAGGGGACGGGGACGGTTTAGGGTCCAGGTGAGGGTACGGCAACGCTTTATGGGGAGCGTGCGTGTGAGGGCGCGGGTTAGTGTTGGTGTACGGGTTAGGATTAAGGGACGGGTGAGGGTCAGGCTTCGGGGAATGGTTAGGGTTAGGGTTCGGGCTAGGGTTAGGGGACGGGGACGGTTTAGGGTCCAGGTGAGGGTACGGCAACGCTTTATGGGGAGCGTGCGTGTGAGGGCGCGGGTTAGTGTTGGTGTACGGGTTAGGATTAAGGGACGGGTGAGGGTCAGGCTTCGGGGAATGGTTAGGGTTAGGGTTCGGGCTAGGGTTAGGGTTAGGGGACGGGGACGGTTTAGGGTCCAGGTGAGGGTACGGCAACGTTTTAGGGGGAGCGTGCGTGTGAGGGCGCGGGTTAGTGTTAGCGTACGGGTTAGGATTATGGGACGGCTGAGGGTCAGGCTTCGGGGAAGGGTTAGGGTTAGGGTTCGGGCTAGGGTTAGGGTTAGGGGACGGGGACGGTTTAGGGTCCAGGTGAGGGTACGGCAACGCTTTAGGGGGAGCGTGCGTGTGAGGGCGCGGGTTAGTGTTAGCGTACGGGTTAGGATTAGGGGACGGGTGAGGGTCAGGCTTCGGGGAAGGGTTAGGGTTAGGGTTCGGGCTAGGGTTAGGGTTAGGGGACGGGGACGGTTTAGGGTCCAGGTGAGGGTACGGCAACGCTTTAGGGGGAGCGTGCGTGTGAGGGCGCGGGTTAGTGTTAGCGTACGGGTTAGGATTAGGGGACGGGTGAGGGTCAGGCTTCGGGGAAGGGTTAGGGTTAGGGTTTGGGCTAGGGTTAGGGTTAGGGGACGGGGACGGTTTAGGGTCCAGGTGAGGGTATGGCAACGCTTTAGGAGGAGCGTGCGTGTGAGGGTGCGGGTTAGTTTTAGCGTACGGGTTAGGATTAGGGGACGGTTGAGGGTCATATTTGGGGAAGGGTTAGGGTAAGGGTTCGGGCTAGGGTTAGGGTTAGGTGACGGGGACGGTTTAGGGTCCAGGTGAGGGTACGGCAACGCTTTAGGGGGAGCGTGCGTGTGAGGGCGCGGGGTAGTGTTAGCGTACGGGTTAGGATTATGGGACGGGTGAGGGTTAGGCTTCGGGGAAGGGTTAGGGTTAGGGTTCGGGCTAGGTTTAGGGTAAGGGGACGGGGACGGTTTAGGGTCCAGGTGAGGGTACGGCAACGCTTTAGGGGGAGCGTTCGTGTGAGGGCGCGGGTTAGTGTTAGCGTACGGGTTAGGATTGGGTGCGGGTGAGGGTCAGGCTTCGGGGAAGGGTTAGGGTTAGGGTTCGGGCTAGGGTTAAGGTTAGGGGAAGGGGACGGTTTAGGGTCCAGGTGAGGGTACGGCAACGCTTTAGGGGGAGCGTGCGTGTGAGGGCGCGGGTTAGTGTTAGCGTACGGGTTAGGATTAGGGGACGGGTGAGGGTCAGGCTTCGGGGAAGGGTTACGGTTAGGGTTCGGGCTAGGGTTAGGGTTAAGGGACGGGGACTGTTTAGGGTCCAGGTGAAGGTACGGCAACGCTTTAGGGGGAGCGTGCGTGTGAGGGCGCGGGTTAGTGTTAGTGTACGGGTTAGGATTAGTGGATGGGTGAGGGTCAGGCTTTGGGGAAGGGTTAGGGTTAGGGTTCGGGCTACGGTTATGGTTAGGGGACGTGGACGGTTTAGGGTCCAGGAGAGGGTACGGCAACGCTTTAGTGGGAGCGTGCGTGTGAGGGCGCGGGTTAGTGTTAGCGTACGGGTTAGGATTAGGGGACGGGTGAGGGTCAGGCTTCGGGGAAGGGTAAGGGTTAGGGTTCGGGCTAGGGTTAGGGTTAGGGGACGGGGATGGTTTAGGGTCCAGGTGAGGGTATGGCAACGCTTTAGGGGGAGAGTGCGTGTGAGGGCGCGGGTGAGTGTTAGCGTACGGCTTAGGATTAGGGGACGGGTGCGGGTCAGGCTTCGGGGAAGGGTTAGGTTTAGGGTTCAGGCTAGGGTTAGGGGACGGGGACGGTTTAGGGTCCAGGTGAGGGTACGGCAACGCTTTAGGGGGAGCGTGCGTGTGAGGACGCGGGTTAGTGTTAGTGTACGGGTTAGGATTAATGGACGGTTGAGGGTCAGGCTTCGGGGAATGGTTAGGGTTAGGGTTCGGGCTAGGGTTAGGGTTAGGGGACGGGGACGGTTTAGGGTCCAGGTGAGGGTACGGCAACGTTTTAGGGGGAGCGTGCGTGTGAGGGCGCGGGTTAGTGTTAGCGTACGGGTTAGGATTATGGGACGGGTGAGTGTCAGGCTTCGGGGAAGGTTTAGGGTTAGGGTTCGGACTAGAGTTAGGGTTAGGGGACGGGGACGGTTTAGGGTCCAGGTGAGGGTACGGCAACGCTTTAGGGGGAGCGTGCGTGTGAGGGCGCGGGTTAGTGTTAGTGTACGGGTTAGGATTAGGGGACGGGTGAGGGTCAGGCTTCGGGGAAGGGTTATGGTTAGGGTTCGGGCTAGGGTTAGGGTTAGGGGACGGGGACGGTTTAGAGTCCAGGTGAGGGTACGGCAACGCTTTAGGGGGAGCGTGCGTGTGAGGGCGCGGGTTAGTGTTAGCGTACGGGTTAGGATTAGGGGACGGGTGAGGGTCAGGCTTCGGGGAAGGGTTAGGGTTAGGGTTCGGTCTAGGGTTACGGTTAGGGGACGGGGATGGTTTAGGGTCCAGGTGAGGGTACGGCAACGCTTTAGGGGGAGCGTGCGTGTGAGGGCGCGGGTTAGTGTTAGCGTACGGGTTAGGATTAGGGGACGGGTGAGGGTCATGCTTCGGGGAAGGGTTAGGGTTAGGGTTCGGGCTAGGGTTAGGGTTAGGGGACGGGGACGGTTTTGGGTCCAGGTGAGGGTACGGAAATGCTTTAGGGGGAGCGTGTGTGTGAGGGCGCGGGTTAGTGTTAGCGTACGGGTTAGGATTATGGGACGGGTGAGGGTCAGGCTTCGGGGAAGGGTTAGGGTTAGGGTTCGGGCTAGGGTTAGGGTTAGGGGACGGGGACGTTTTAGGGTCCAGGTGAGGGTACGGCAACGCTTTAGGGGGAGCGTGCGTGTGAGGGCGCGGGTTAGTGTTAGCGTACGGGTTAGGATTAGGGGACGGGTGAGGGTCAGGCTTCGGGGAAGGGTTAGGGTTAGGGTTCAGGCTAGGGTTAGGGTTAGGGGACAGGGACGGTTTAGGGTCCAGGTGAGGGTACGGCAACGCTTTAGGGGGAGCGTGCGTGTGAGGGCGCGGGTTAGTGTTAGCGTACGGGTTAGGATTAGGGGACGGGTGAGGGTCAGGCTTCGGTGAAGGGTTAGGGTTAGGGTTCGGGCTAGGGTTAGGGTTAAGGGACTGGGACGGTTTAGGGTCCAGGTGAGGGTACGGCAACGCTTTAGGGGGAGCGTGCGTGTGAGGGCGTGGGTTAGTGTTAGCGTACGGGTTAGGATTAGGGGACGGGTGAGGGTCAAGCATCCGGGAAGGGTTAGGGTTAGGGTTCGGGCTAGGGTTAGGGTTAGGGGACGGGGACGGTTTAGGGTCCAGGTAAGGGTATGGCAATGCTTTAGGTGGAGCGTGCGTGTGAGGGCGCGGGTTAGTGTTAGCGTACGGGTTAGGATTAGTGGATGGGTGAGGGTCAGGCTTCGGGGAAGGGTTAGGGTTAGGGTTCGGGCTAGGGTTAGCGTTAGGGGACGTGGACGGTTTAGGGTCCAGGAGAGGGTACGGTAACGCTTTACGGGGAGCGTGCGTGTGAGGGCGCGGGTTAGTGTTAGCGTACGGGTTAGGATTAGGGGACGGGTGAGGGTCAGGCTTCGGGGAAGAGTTAGGGTTAGGGTTCGGGCTAGGGTTAGGTTTAGGTGACGGGGACGGTTTAGGGTCCAGGTGAGGGTACGGCAACGCTTTAGGGGAAGCGTGCGTGTGAGGGCGCGGGTTAGTGTTAGCGTACGGGTTAGGATTAGGGGACGGGTGAGGGTCAGGCTTCGGGGAAGTGTTAGGTTTAGGTTTCAGGCTAGGGTTAGGGGACGGGGACGGTTTAGGATCCAGGTGAGGGTACGGCAACACTTTAGGGGGAGCGTGCGTGTGAGGGCGCGGGTTAGTGTTAGCGTACGTGTTAGGATTAGGGGACGGGTGAGTGTCAGGCTTCGGGGAAGTGTTAGGGTTACGGTTTGGGCTAGGGTTAGGGTTAGGGGACGGGGACGGTTTAGGGTCTAGGTGAGGGTACGGCAACGCTTTAGGGGGAGCGTGCGTGTGAAGGCGCGGGTTAGTGTTAGCGTACGGGTTAGGATTAGGGGACGGGTGAGGGTCAGGCTTCGGGGAAGGGTAAGGGTTAGGGTTCGGGCTAGGGTTAGGGTTAGGGGACGGGGACGGTTTAGGGTCCAGGTGAGGGTACGGGAACGCTTTAGGAGGAGAGTGCGTGTGAGGGCGCGGGTTAGTGTTAGCGTACTGCTTAGGATTACGGGACGGGTGCGGGTCAGGCTTCGGGGAAGGGTAAGGTTTAGGGTTCAGGCTAGGGTTAGGGGACGGGGACGGTTTAGGGTCCAGGTGAGGGTACGGCAACGCTTTAGGGGGAGCGTGCGTGTGAGGGCGCGGGTTAGTGTTAGTGTACGGGTTAGGATTAAGGGACGGGTGAGGGTCAGGCTTCGGGGAAGGGTTAGGGTTAGGGTTCGGGCTAGGGTTAGGGTTAGGGGACGGGGACGGTTTAGGGTCCAGGTGAGGGTACGGCAACGCTTTAGGGGGAGCGTGCGTGTGAGACGCGGGTTAGTGTTAGCGTACGGGTTAGGATTAGGGGACGGGTGAGGGTCATGCATCCGGGAAGGGTTAGGGTTAGGGTTCGGGCTAGGGTTAGGGTTAGGGGACGGGGACGGTTTAGGGTCCAGGTGAGGGTACGGCAATGCTTTAGGGGGAGCGTGCGTGTGAGGGCGCGGGTTAGTGTTAGCGTACGGGTTCGGATTAGTGGATGGGTGAGGGTCAGGCTTCGGGGAAGGGTTAGGGTTAGGGTTCGGGCTAGGGTTAGCGTTAGGGGACGTGGACGGTTTAGGGTCCAGGAGAGGGTACGGCAACGCTTTAGGGGGAGCGTGCGTGTGAGGGCACGGGTTAGTGTTAGCGTACGGGTTAGGATTAGGGGACGGGTGAGGGTCAGGCTTCGGGGAAGGGTTAGGGTTAGGGTTCGGGCTAGGGTTAGGGTTAGGTGACGGGGACGGTTTAGGGTCCAGGTGAGGGTACGGCAACGCTTTAGGGGGAGCGTGCGTGTGAGGGCGCGGGTTAGTGTTAGCGTACGGGTTAGGATTAGGGGAAGGGTGAGGGTCAGGCTTCAGGGAAGTTTTAGGTTTAGGGTTCAGGCTAGGGTTAGGGGACGGGGACGGTTTAGGGTCCAGGTGAGGGTACGGCAACGCTTTAGGGGGAGCGTGCGTGTGAGGGCGCGGGTTAGTTTTGGTGTACGGGTTAGGATTAAGGGACGGGTGAGGGTCAGGCTTCGGGGAATGGTTAGGGTTAGGGTTCGGGCTAGGGTTAGGATTAGGGGACGGGGACGGTTTAGGGTCCAGGTGAGGGTACGGCAATGCTTTAGGGGGAGCGTGCGTGTGAGGGCGCGGGTTAGTGTTAGCGTACGGGTTCGGATTAGTGGATGGGTGAGGGTCAGGCTTCGGGGAAGGTTTAGGGTTAGGGTTCGGGCTAGGGTTAGGGTTAGGGGACGGGGACGGTTTTGGGTCCAGGTGAGGGTACGGAAATGCTTTAGGGGGAGCGTGCGTGTGAGGGCGCGGGTTAGTGTTAGCGTACGGGTTAGGATTATGGGACGTGTGAGGGTCAGGCTTCGGGGAAGGGTTAGGGTTAGGGTTCGGGCTAGGGTTAGGGTTAGGGGACGGGGAAGTTTTAGGGTCCAGGTGAGGGTACGGCAACGCTTTAGGGGGAGCGTGCGTGTGAGGGCGCGGGTTAGTGTTAGCGTACGGGTTAGGATTAGGGGACGGGTGAGGGTCAGTCTTCGGGGAAGGGTTAGGGTTAGGGTTCAGGCTAGGGTTAGGGTTAGGGGACAGGGACGGTTTAGGGTCCAGGTGAGGGTACGGCAACGCTTTAGGGGGAGCGTGCGTGTGAGGGCGCGGGTTAGTGTTAGCGTACGGGTTAGGATTAGGGGATGGGTGAGGGTCAGGCTTCGGTGAAGGGTTAGGGTTAGGGTTCGGGCTAGGGTTAGGGTTAAGGGACTGGGACGGTTTAGGGTCCAGGTGAGGGTACGGCAACGCTTTAGGGGGAGCGTGCGTGTGAGGGCGCGGGTTAGTGTTAGCGTACGGGTTAGGATTAGGGGACGGGTGAGGGTCATGCATCCGGGAAGGGTTAGGGTTAGGGTTCGGGCTAGGGTTAGGGTTAGGGGACGGGGACGGTTTAGGGTCCAGGTGAGGGTATGGCAATGCTTTTGGTGGAGCGTGCGTGTGAGGGCGCGGGTTAGTGTTAGCGTACGGGTTAGGATTAGTGGATGGGTGAGGGTCAGGCTTCGGGGAAGGGTTAGGGTTAGGGTTCGGGCTAGGGTTAGCGTTAGGGGACGTGGACGGTTTAGGGTCCAGGAGAGGGTACGGCAACGCTTTAGGGGGAGCGTGCGTGTGAGGGCGCGGGTTAGTGTTAGCGTACGGGTTAGGATTAGGGGACGGGTGAGGGTCAGGCTTCGGGGAAGTGTTAGGTTTAGGTTTCAGGCTAGGGTTAGGGGACGGGGACGGTTTAGGATCCAGGTGAGGGTACGGCAACGCTTTAGGGGGAGCGTGCGTGTGAGAGCGCGGGTTAGTGTTAGCGTACGGGTTAGGATTAGGGGACGGGTGAGTGTCAGGCTTCGGGGAAGTGTTAGGGTTAGGGTTTGGGCTAGGGTTAGGGTTAGGGGACGGGGACGGTTTAGGGTCCAGGTGAGGGTACGGAAACGCTTTAGGGGGAGCGTGCGTGTGAGGGCGCGGGTTAGTGTTAGCGTACGGGTTAGGATTAGGGGACGGGTGAGGGTCAGGCTTCGGCGAAGGGTAAGGGTTAGGGTTCGGGCTAGGGTTAGGGTTAGGGGACGGGGACGGTTTAGGGTCCAGGTGAGGGTACGGCAACGCTTTAGGGGGAGAGTGCGTGTGAGGGCGCGGGTTAGTGTTAGCGTACGGCTTAGGATTACGGGACGGGTGCGGGTCAGGCTTCGGGGAAGGGTAAGGTTTAGGGTTCAGGCTAGGGTTAGGGGACGGGGACGGTTTAGGGTCCAGGTGAGGGTACGGCAACGCTTTAGGGGGACCGTGCGTGTGAGGGCGCGGGTTAGTGTTAGTGTACGGGTTAGGATTAAGGGACGGGTGAGGGTCAGGCTTCGGGGAAGGGTTAGGGTTAGGGTTCGGGCTAGGGTTAGGGTTAGGGGACGGGGACGGTTTAGGGTCCAGGTGAGGGTACGGCAACGCTTTAGGGGGAGCGTGCGTGTGAGACGCAGGTTAGTGTTAGCGTACGGGTTAGGATTAGGGGACGGGTGAGGGTCATGCATCCGGGAAGGGTTAGGGTTAGGGTTCGGGGTAGGGTTAGGGTTAGGGGACGGGGACGGTTTAGGGTCCAGGTGAGGGTACGGCAATGCTTTAGGGGGAGCGTGCGTGTGAGTGCGCGGGTTAGTGTTAGCGTACGGGTTCGGATTAGTGGATGGGTGAGGGTCAGGCTTCGGGGAAGGGTTAGGGTTAGGGTTCGGGCTAGGGTTAGCGTTAGGGGACGTGGACGGTTTAGGGTCCAGGAGAGGGTACGGCAACGCTTTAGGGGGAGCGTGCATGTGAGGGCACGGGTTAGTGTTAGCGTACGGGTTAGGATTAGGGGACGGGTGAGGGTCAGGCTTCGGGGAAGGGTTAGGGTTCGGGCTAGGGTTAGGGTTAGGTGACGGGGACGGTTTAGGGTCCAGGTGAGGGTACGGCAACGCTTTAGGGGGAGCGTGCGTGTGAGGGCGCGGGTTAGTGTTAGCGTACGGGTTAGGATTAGGGGAAGGGTGAGGGTCAGGCTTCAGGGAAGTGTTAGGTTAGGGTTCAGGCTAGGGTTAGGGGACGGGGACGGTTTAGGGTCCAGGTGAGGGTACGGCAACGCTTTAGGGGGAGCGTGCGTGTGAGGGCGCGGGTTAGTGTTGGTGTACGGGTTAGGATTAAGGGACGGGTGAGGGTCAGGCTTCGGGGAATGGTTAGGGTTAGGGTTCGGGCTAGGGTTAGGGTTAGGGGACGGGGACGGTTTAGGGTCCAGGTGAGGGTACGGCAACGTTTTAGGGGGAGCGTGCGTGTGAGGGCGCGGGTTAGTGTTAGCGTACGGGTTAGGATTATGGGACAGGTGAAGGTCAGGCTTCGAGGAAGGGTTAGGGTTAGGGTTCGGGCTAGGGTTAGGGTTAGGGGACGGGGACGGTTTAGGGTCCAGGTGAGGGTACGGCAACGCTTTAGGGGGAGCGTGCGTGTGAGGGCGCGGGTTAGTGTTAGTGTACGGGTTAGGATTAGGGGACGGTGAGGGTCAGGCTTCGGGGAAGGGTTAGGGTTAGGGTTCGGGCTAGGGTTAGGGTTAGGGGACGGGGACGGTTTAGGGCCCAGGTGAGGGTACGGCAACGCTTTAGGGGGAGCGTGCATGTGAGGGCGCGGGTTAGTGTTAACGTACGGGTTAGGATTAGGGGACGGGTGAGGGTCAGGCTTCGGGGAAGGGTTAGGGTTAGGGTTCGGGCTAGGGTTAGGGTTAGGGGACGGGGACGGTTTAGGGTCCAGGTGAGGGTACGGCAACGCTTTAGGGGGAGCGAGCATTTGAGAGCGCGGGTTAGTGTTAGCGTACGGGATACGATTAGGGGACGGGTGAGGGTCAGGCTTCGGGGAAGGGTTAGGGTTAGGGTTCGGGCTATGGTTATGGTTAGGGGACGGGGACGGTTTAGGGTCCAGGTGAGGGTATGGCAACGCTTTAGATGGAGCGTGCGTGTGAGGGCGCGGGTTAGTGTTAGCGTACAGGTTAGGATTAGGTGACGGGTGAGGGTCAGGCTTCGGGGAAGGGTTATGGTTAGGGTTCGGGCTAGGGTTAGGGTTAGGGGACGGGGACGGTTTAGAGTCCAGGTGAGGGTACGGCAACGCTTTAGGGGGAGCGTGCGTGTGAGGGCGTGGGTTAGTGTTAGCATACGGGTTAGGATTAGGGGACGGGTGAGGGTCAGGCTTCGGGGAAGGTTTAGGGTTAGGGTTCGGGCTAGGGTTAGGGTTAGGGGACGGGGACGGTTTAGGGTCCAGGTGAGGGTACGGCACGCTTTAGGGGGAGCGTGCGTGTGAGGGTGCGGGTTAGTGTTAGCGTACGGGTTAGGATTAGGGGACGGGTGAGGGTCAGGCTTCGGGGAAGGGTTAGGGTTAGGGTTCGGGCTAGGGTTACGGTTAGGGGACGGGGACGGTTTAGGATCCAGGTGAGGGTACGGCAACGCTTTAGGGGGAGCGTGCGTGTGAGGGCGCGGGTTAGTGTAAGTATACGGGTTAGGATTAGGGGACGGGTGAGGGTCATGCTTTGGGGAAGGTTTAGGGTTAGGGTTCGGGCTAGGGTTAGTGTTAGGGGACGGGGACGGTTTAGGGTCCAGGTGAGGGTACGGCAACGCTTTAGGGGGAGCGTGCGTGTGAGGGCGCAGATTAGTGTTAGCGTACGGGTTAGGATTAGGGGACGGGTGAGTGTCAGGCTTCGGGGAAGTGTTAGGGTTAGGGTTCGGGCTAGGGTTAGGGTTAGGGGACGGGGACGGTTTAGGGTCCAGGTGAAGGTACGGCAACGCTTTAGGGGGAGCGTGCGTGTGAGGGCGCGGGTTAGTGTTAGTGTACGGGTTAGGATTAGTGGATGGGTGAGGGTCAGGCTTTGGGGAAGGGTTAGGTTTAGGGTTCGGGCAAGGGTTAGGGTTAGGGGACGTGGACGGTTTAGGGTCCAGGAGAGGGTACGGCAACGCTTTAGGGGGAGCGTGCATGTGAGGGCGCGGGTTAGTGTTAGCGTACGTGTTAGGATTCGGGGACGGGTGAGGGTCAGGCTTCGGGGAAGGGTAAGGGTTAGGGTTCGGGCTAGGGTTAGGGTTAGGGGACGGGGACGGTTTAGGGTCCAGGTGGGGGTACGGCAACGCTTTAGGGGGAGCATGCGTGTGAGGGCGCGGGTTAGTGTTAGCGTACGGGTTAGGATTAGGGGACGGGTGAGGGTCAGGCTTCGGGGAAGGGTTAGGGTTAGGGTTCGGGCTAGGGTTAGGGTTAGGGGACGGGGACGGTTTAGGGTCCAGGTGAGGGTACGGCAACGCTTTAGGGGGAGCGTGTGTGTGAGGGCGCGGGTTAGTGTTAGCGTACGGGTTAGGATTAGGGGACGGTGAGGGTCAGGCTTCGGGGAGGGGTTAGGGTTAGGGTTCGGTCTAGGGTTAGGGTTAGGGGACGGGGACGGTTTAGGGTCCAGGTGAGGGTACGGCAACGCTTTAGGGGGAGCGTGCGTGTGAGGGCGCGGGTTAGTGTTAGCGTACGGGTTAGGATTAGGGGACGGGTGAGGGTCAGGCTTCGGGGAAGGTTTAGGGTTAGGGTTCGGGCTAGGGTTAGGGTTAGGGGACGGGGACGGTTTAGGGTCCAGGTGAGGGTACGGCACGCTTTAGGGGGAGCGTGCGTGTGAGGGCGCGGGTTAGTGTTAGCGTACGGGTTAGGATTAGGGGACGGGTGAGGGTCAGGCTTCGGGGAAGTGTTAGGGTTAGGGTTCGGGCTAGGGTTACGGTTAGGGGACGGGGACGGTTTAGGGTCCAGGTGAGGGTACGGCAACGCTTTAGGGGGAGCGTGCGTGTGAGGGCGCGGGTTAGTGTTAGCATACGGGTTAGGATTACGGGACGGGTGAGGGTCATGCTTTGGGGAAGGGTTAGGGTTAGGGTTCGGGCTAGGGTTAGAGTTAGGGGACGGGGACGGTTTAGGGTCCAGGTGAGGGTACGGCAACGCTTTAGGGGGAGCGTGCGTGTGAGGGCGCGGGTTAGTGTTAGCGTACGGTTTAGGATTAGGGGACGGTGAGGGTCAGGCTTCGGGGAAGGGTTAGGGTTAGGGTTCGGGCTAGGGTTAGGGTTAGGGGACGGGGACGGTTTAGGGTCCAGGTGAGGGTACGGCAACGCTTTAGGGGAAGCGTGCGTGTGAGGGCGCGGGTTAGTGTTAGCGTACGGGTTAGGATTAGGGGACGGGTGAGGGTCAGGCTTCGGGGAAGGGTTAGGATTAGGGTTCGGGCTAGGGTTAGGGTTAGGGGACGGGGACGGTTTAGGGTCCAGGTGAGGGTACGGCAACGCTTTAGGGGGAGCGTGCATGTGAGGGCGTGGGTTAGTGTTAGCGTACGGGTTAGGATTAGGGGACGGGTGAGGGTCAGGCTTCGGGGAAGGGTTAGGGTTAGGGTTCGGGCTAGGGTTATGGTTAGGGGACGGGGACGATTTAGGGTCCAGGTGAGGGTATGGCAACGCTTTAGGGGAAGCGTGCGTGTGAGGGCGCGGGTTAGTGTTAGCGTACGGGTTAGGATTAGGGGACGGGTGAGGTTCAGGCTTCGGGGAAGGGTTAGGGTTAGGGTTCGGGCTAGGGTTAGGGTTAGGGGACGGGGACGGTTTAGGGTCCAGGTGAGGGTACGGCAACGCTTTAGGGGGAGCGTGCGTGTGAGGGCGTGGGTTAGTGTTAGCGTACGGGTTACGATTACGGGACGCGTGAGGGTCAGGCTTCAGGGAAGGGTTAGGGTTAGGGTTAGGGCTAGGGTTATGGTTAGGGGACGGGGACGATTTAGGGTCCAGGTGAGGGTATGGCAACGCTTTAGGGGGAGCGTGCGTGTGAGGGCACGGGTTAGTGTTAGCGTACGGGTTAGGATTAGGGGACGTGTGAGGGTCATGCTTCGGGGAAGGGTTAGTGTTAGGGTTCGGGCTAGGGTTAGGGTTAGGTGACGGGGACGGTTTAGGGTCCAGGTGAGGGTACGGCAACGCTTTAGGGGGGAGCGTGCGTGTGAGGGCGCAGGGTAGTGTTAGAGTACGGCTTAGGATTATGGGACGGGTGAGTGTCAGGCTTCGGGGAAGGTTTAGGGTTAGGTTTCGGACTACAGTTAGGGTTAGGGGACGGGGACGGTTTAGGGTCCAGGTGAGGGTACGGCAACGCTTTAGGGGTAGCGTGCGTGTGAGGGCGCGGCTTAGTGTTAGTGTACGGGTTAGGATTAGGGGACGGGTGAGGGTCAGGCTTCGGGGAAGGGTTATGGTTAGGGTTTGGGCTAGGGTTAGGGTTAGGGGACGGGGACGGTTTAGAGTCCAGGTGAGGGTACGGCAACGCTTTAGGGGGAGCGTGCTTGTGAGGGCGTGGGTTAGTTTTAGCATACGGGTTAGGATTAGGGGACGGGTGAGGGTCAGGCTTCGGGGAAGGGTTAGGGTTAGGGTTCGGGCTAGGGTTACGGTTAGGGAACGGGGACGGTTTAGGGTCCAGGTGAGGGTACGGCAACGCTTTAGGGGGAGCATGCGTGTGAGGGCGCGGGTTAGTGTTAGCATACGGGTTAGGATTAGGGGACGGGTGAGGGTCAGGCTTCGTGGAAGGGTTAGGGTTAGGGTTCGGGCTAGGGTTAGGGTTAAGGGACTGGGACGGTTTAGGGTCCAGGTGAGGGTACGGCAACGCTTTAGGGGGAGCGTGCGTGTGAGGGCGCGGGTTAGTGTTAGCGTACGGGTTAGGATTAGTGGATGGGTGAGGGTCAGGCTTCGGGGAAGGGTTAGGGTTAGGGTTCGGGCTTGGGTTAGCGTTAGGGGACGTGGACGGTTTAGGGTCCAGGAGAGGGTACGGCAACGCTTTAGGGGGAGCGTGCGTGTGAGGGCGCGGGTTAGTGTTAGCGTACGGGTTAGGATTAGGGGACGGGTGAGGGTCAGGCTTCGGGGAAGGGTTAGGGTTAGGGTTCGGGCTAGGGTTAGGGTTAGGTGACGGGGACGGTTTACGGTCCAGGTGAGGGTACGGCAACGCTTTAGGGGGAGCGTGCGTGTGAGGGCGCAGGTTAGTGTTAGCGAACGGGTTAGGATTAGGGGACGGGTGAGGGTCAGGCTTCGGGGAAGTGTTAGGTTTAGGGTTCAGGCTAGGGTTAGGGGACCGGGACGGTTTAGGGTCCAGGTGAGGGTACGGCAACGCTTTAGGGGTAGCGTGCGTGTGAGGGCGCGGGTTAGTGTTGGTGTACGGGTTAGGATTAAGGGACGGGTGAGGGTCAGGATTCCGGGAATGGTTAGGGTTAGGTTTCGGGCTAGGGTTAGGGTTAGGGCTAGGGTTAGGGTTAGGGGATGGGGACGGTTTAGGGTCCAGGTGAGGGTACGGCAACGCTTTAGGGGAAGCGTGCGTGTGAGGGCGCGGGTTAGTGTTAGCGTACGGGTTAGGATTGGGGGCGGGTGAGGGTCAGGCTTCGGGGAAGGGTTAGGGTTAGGGTTCGGGGTTGGGTTAGCGTTAGAGGACGTGGACGGTTTAGGGTCCAGGAGAGGGTACGGCAACGCTTTAGGGGGAGCGTGCGTGTGAGGGCGCGGGTTAGTGTTAGCGTACGGGTTAGGATTAGGGGACGGGTGAGGGTCAGGCTTCGGGGAAGGGTTAGGGTTAGGGTTCGGGCTAGGGTTAGGGTTAGGTGACGGGGACGGTTTAGGGTCCAGGTGAGGGTACGGCAACGCTTTAGGGGGAGCGTGCGTGTGAGGGCGCAGGTTAGTGTTAGCGTACGGGTTAGGATTAGGGGACGGGTGAGGGTCAGGCTTCGGGGAAGTGTTAGGTTTAGGGTTCAGGCTAGGGTTAGGGGACGGGGACGATTTAGGGTCCAGGTGAGGGTACGGCAACGCTTTAGGGGTAGCGTGCGTGTGAGGGCGCGGGTTAGTGTTGGTGTACGGGTTAGGATTAAGGGACGGGTGAGGGTCAGGATTCCGGGAATGGTTAGGGTTAGGGTTCGGGCTAGGGTTAGGGTTAGGGCTAGGGTTAGGGTTAGGGGAAGGGGACGGTTTAGGGTCCAGGTGAGGGTACGGCAACGCTTTAGGGGAAGCGTGCGTGTGAGGGCGCGGGTTAGTGTTAGCATACGGGTTAGGATTGGGGGCGGGTGAGGGTCAGGCTTCGGGGAAGGGTTAGGGTTAGGGTTCGGGCTAGGGTTAAGGTTAGGGGAAGGGGACGGTTTAG